>NW_027046300.1:0-27933 GCF_025399875.1 Dalotia coriaria | reverse complement strand
TAAATAAGATTTCAAGCATTTTAGATCGTTGAAATCGTTCAAATAGAAATATTAATAAACAATAAAAAATTGTCGTTTTATGTTGTTTTACGCGTTCCAGATTAAAGCTCAAAACGTGCTGTTTTTAAAATAAGATTTTCAAGCATTTTGATCGTTGCACGTTAAAATAGACGAATATTAATAAAACGAATAATAAAATTTCTCGTTTTATGTGTTTTAGCGTTAAACGCAGATTAAAGCTCAAATGCTGTTTTGCTAAAATTAGAATTTTCAAGCATTTTGATCGTGAAACGTCAAATAGAACAATATTAATAAAAACGAATAATAAATTCGTCTTTTTTATGTGTTTACGAGCAGAAAAGCTCAAACGTGCTGTTTTGTTAAAATAAGATTTTCAAACATTTTAGATCGTTGAACGTTCAAATAGAAGCAATATTAATAAAAACAATAAAAATTGTCGTTTTATGTTTTTACGCGTTAAAACGCAGATTAAAGCTCAAACGTCCTGTTTTGCTAATATGCTTTTCAAGCATTTTAGACGTTGAAATCGTCAAATGAAGCAATATTAATAAAAACGAATAATAAAAATTCGTGTTTTATGCTGTTTACGCGTTAAAACGCAGATTAAAAGCTCAAACGTGCTGTTTGCAAATAAGCATTTTCAAGCATTTTAGATCGTTGAAATCGTTCAAATAGAAGCAATATTAAAAAAAACGAATAATAAAAATTGTCGTTTTATGCTGTTTTTACGCATTAAAACGCAGATTGTTCAAAACGTGCTGTTTTCTAAAGTAAGCATTTTCGCATTTTAGATCGTTAAAACTCGTTCAAATAGACGCAATATTAATGAAAACGAATAATAAAAATTTCGTCGTTTTATGCGTTTTACGCGTTAAAACGCAGATTAAAGCTCAAACGTGCTGTTTTGCTAAAATAATCATTTTCAAGCATTTTAGATCGTTGAAATCGTTCAAATAGACGCAATATTAATAAAAAGGAATAATAAAAATTCGTCGTTTTATGTTGTTTTACGCGTTAAAACGCAGATTAAAGCTCAAAACGTGCTGTTTTTTTAAAATAAGATTTTCAAACTTTTTGGATCGTTGAAATCGTTCAAATAGAAGCAATATTAAAAAAAAACGAATAATAAAAATTGTCGTTTTATGCTGTTTTACGCTTTAAAAACGCAGATTAAAGCTTAAACGTGCTGTTTTCAAAAAAGTTTTCGCAAGATCTTGAAATCGTTCAAATAGAGAATATTAAAAAAAAACGAATAATAAGAATTTCGTCTTTTTATGTTGTTTTAGGGTTAAACGCAGATTAAAGCTCAAACGTGCTGTTTTGCAAAATAAGATCTCAAGCATTTTAGATTGTTAAAATGTTCAAATAGAAGTAAAAAAAAAAACGAAAAATAAAAATTCGTCGTTTTATGTTTTTTACGCTTTAAAAACGGATTAAAGCTAAAAAGGGCTTTTTTGCAAAAATAAGCATTTTCAATTTTTAGATTTTTGAAATCGTTCAAAAACGCAAAAAAAAAAAACAATAAAAAAAATTTGCGTTTTATGTGTTTAGGGTTAAAACGCAGAATAAAGTAAAAACGCTGTTTTGCTAAAAAAGCATTTTCAAGATTTTAACGTTAAACGTTCAAAAGAGCAATTAATAAAAACGAATAAAAAATTTCGTCTTTTTTTATGTGTTTTAGAGTTGAAACGGATTAATGTCAAAACGTGCTGTTTTAATAAGCATTTTAGGATCGTTGAAATCGTTTAAATAAGCATGATTTACTTAAAAACGAATAATAAAAATTTCCTGTCGTTTTATGTTGTTTTACGCGTTAAACGCAGATTAAAAGCTCAAAAACGTGCTGTTTTACATAAAAATAAGCATTTTCAAGCATTTTAGATCGTTGAAATGTTCAACAGACGCAATATTAATAAAACAAATACTGCTGGAAATTCGTCGTTTTATGCCGTTTTACGCGTTAAAACGGTGATTAAAGCTCAAAAACGTGCTGTTTTGCTGCTAAAATAAGCATTTTCAAGCATTTTAGATCGTTGAAATTGTTCAAATAGAAGCACATTAATGCAAAAGCGAATAACAAAATTTCGTCGTTTTTATGATGTTTTACGCGCGTTAAAACGCAGACAAAAGCTCAAAACGTGCTGTTTTGCTAAAATAAGCATTTTCAAGCATTTTAGATCGTTGAAATCGTTCAAATAGAAGCAATATTAACAAAAACGAATAATGTACCCGTCGTTTTATGCTGTTTTACGCGTTAAAATCCAGATTAAAGCTCAAAACGTGCGCTGTTTTGCTAAAATAAGCATTTTCAAGCATTTTAGATTCGCTGAAACGTTCAAATAGACGCAATATTAATAAAAAACAAATAATAAAAATTTCGTCGTTTTATGTTGGTTTTACGCGTTAAACGCTGATTGAAGCCCAAAACGCTGGGTGTTGCTAAAATGGGCTACTTTCTTTGGCATTTAGACGTTGAAACTGCCCAAATAGACGCAATATTGGCTGTAAAAACGAATAATAAAAATTTTATGCTGTTTTACGCGTTAAAATCCAGATTAAAAGCTCAAAACGCAAAATGTTTGCCGCATAAAATAAGCATTTTCGCGATTTTAGATCGTTGAACGTTCAAATAGTTAATATTAATAAAAACGAATAATAAAAAATTCGTCGTTTTTATGCTGTTTTACGCGTTAAAACGCGCAGATTAAAAGCTCAAACGTGCTGTTTTGCTGCTAAAATAAAGCATTTTCAAGCATTTTAGATCGTTGAAATCGTTCAAATAGAAGCTTTCACATTAATAAAAACGCGTTCTCGCCGTTTTATGCCGTTTTACGCGTTAAACGCAGATTAAAGCTCAAAACGTGCTGTTTTGCTAAAATCAGCGCAAATTCAAGCATTTTAGATCGCGAAATCGTCTTTCAAATAGACGCAATAAAAATAAAAATCGGAATGGGCCGAAAATTCTCAGTCGTTTTATGTTGCCTTTACGCGTTAAACGCAGAATAAAAGCTCACAAAACGCTGTTTTGCTAAATAAGACGATTTTAGATCGTTGAAATCGTTCACGTAAAAGCGGCCAGGTAACAAAAACAAATACGCACCGCCATCATTTTATGCGTTTTAC
Organism: Dalotia coriaria; assembly: GCF_025399875.1. Lineage (NCBI taxonomy): Eukaryota > Metazoa > Arthropoda > Insecta > Coleoptera > Staphylinidae > Dalotia > Dalotia coriaria. The sequence goes on along the minus strand of NW_027046300.1, from coordinate 24,789 downwards.
GCTAAAACGCATTAAAGTCAAAACGCCGTTTTGCTAAAATGCTACCTTTCGCCATTTTAGATCGTTGAAATCGTTCAAATGGAGATTTTAAATATTAATAAAAAAACGAATAATAAAAATTTCGTCGTTTTAGCGCTGTCGCACGCGCAAAACGGCATTATTTTGCGCCTCAAAACGTGCTGTTTTGCCAAAATAAGCATTTTCAGCTATTTCGACTCCGTTGAAATCGTTCAAATAGAAGCAATATTAATAAAACCCAAATAATAAAAAAATTCGTCGTTTTATGCTGTTTTACGCGTTAAAACGTGACAAAAGCTCAAACGTGCTGTTTTGCCAAAACAGCTACTTTCAAGTTTCGTGTGATCGCTTAAAACGTTCAAATAGAAGCAATATTAATAAAAAAGCGAATAATAAAAATTTCGTCGTTTTATGATGTTTTTACGCGTTAAACGCAGACAAAAGCTCAAACGTGCCGCGTTTTCATAAAATGCTACTGCCATTTTAGATCGTTGAAATCGTTCAACAGAAGCTAAATATTAATAAAAGGAATAATATAAAATTACTGTTTTATGCTGTTTTACGCGTTAAAACGCAGATTAAAGCTCAAACGTGCTGTTTTGCTAAAATAAGCATTGTGTACCTTAGATCGTTGAACGTTCAAATAGACGCAATATTAATAAAAAAACAAATAATAAAAATTTCTGTCGTTTTTATGCTGTTTTACGCGTTAAAACGCTGATTAAAGCTCTCAAAACGTGCCAGTTTTGCCGCTAAAATAAGCATTTTCAAGTATTTTAGATCGTTGAAATCGTCTAAATAGACGTGCTATATTAATAAAAAAAAACGAATGTAATAAAAAAATTCGTCGTTTTATGCTGTTTTACGGCAGCAAAACGCGATTAAAAGCTCGCAAACGTGCTGTTTTGCCAAAAAATGTAGTTGATTTTCAAGCATTTTAGATCGTTGAAATCGTTCAAATAGAAGCACATAATAAAAACGAATAATAAAAATTCCCACCGTTTTTATGTTGTTTTACGCGTTAAAACGCAGATTAAAGCTCAAACGTGCCGTTTTGCTAAATAAGCATTTTCAAGCATTTTAGATCGTTGAAATCGTTCAAATAGAAGCAATATTAATAAAACGAATAATAAAAATTTCGTCGTTTTTATGCTGTTTTTACGCGTTAAACGCAGGTGATTAAAGTTCAAAACGCGCTGTTTTGCTAAATAAGCATTTTTCGCCACTTGACGCCGAAATCGTTCAAATATTGGTGTATTACCAAAAACGAATAATAAAAATTCGTCGTTTTATGCTGTTTTACGCGTTAAAACGCAGATTAAAGCTCAAAACGTGCTCGTTTTGCTAAAATAAGTATCTTTCTTCAAGCATTTTAGATCGTTGAAATCGCTCAAATAGACGGCAATAAAAAAATGTTCCAAATAATGTGCGTACCTCGTCGTTTTTATGCTGTTTTACGCGTTAAAAACGCAGGGATAAAGCTCAAACGTGCTGTTTTGCTAAAATAAGCATTTTCAAGCATTTTAGATCGTTGAAATCGTTTTTAAATAGACGCAATATTACTGCAAAAACGAATAATAAAATTTCGTCGTTTTATGCTGTTTTACGCGTTAAAAAACGCAGATTAAAGCTCAAATCGTGCTGTTTTGCCAAAATAAGCATTTTCGCCATTTTAAATCGCTGAAGTCGTTCAAATAGAAGTAATATTAATAAAAAACGAATAATAAAAATCTGTTGTTTTATGCTGTTTTACGCGTTAAAACGGTGATTAAAGCTCAAAACGTGCTGTTTTGCTGTAAATAAGCATTTTCGCTTTTGTGATCGCTGAACTGTTCAAATAGACGCAATAAAAATAAAAAACGAATAATAAAAATTTCGTCGTTTTATGTTGTTTTACGCGTTAAAACGCAGAATAAAGCTCAAACGTGCTGTTCTTTTGCTAAAATAAGCATTTTCACATTTTAGAGATCGTTGAAATCGTTCAAATAGACGCAATAATTATAAAACGAATAAAAATCTCGTCGTTTTATGCTGTTTCCACGCGTTAAAACGCAGATTAAAGCTCAAAACGCGCTGTTTTGCTGGGTAAATAAGCATTTTCAAGCATTTTAGATCGTTGAAATCGTTCAAATAGAAGCAATATTAAAAAAAACGAATAATAAAAATTTCGTCGTTTTATGCTGTTTTACGTTAAAACGCAGAGCCAAAAGCTCAAAAACGTGCTGCTTCTGCTTAAAACAAGCATTTTCAAGCATTTTGATCGTTGAAATCGTTTAAATAGAAGCAATATTAATAAAAACAAATAATAAAAATTCGTCATTTTATGCTGTTTTACGCGTTAAAACGCAGATTAAAAGCTCAAAACGTGCTGTTTTGCTAAAATAAGTATTTTCGCGATTTTAAATCGTTGAAATCGTCTTCGCCAAATAGACGCAATATTAATAAAAAAACGAATAATAAAAAATTCGTCGTTTTATGCTGTTTTACGCGTTAAAACGCAGATTAAAAGCTCAAACGCGCTGTTTTACAAAAATAAGCATTTTCAAGCATTTTAGATCGTTGAAATCGTTCAAATAGAATCAATATTACCAAAAAAAAAACGAATAATAAAATTGTCGTTTTTATGCTGTTTTACGAGTTAAAAAACGCAGATTAAAGCTCAAAACGTGCTGTCTTGTTAAATGTAAGCATTTTCAAAACATTTGTGATCGCTGAAATCGTTCAAACAGAAGCCAACATAATGCAAAAACGAATAATAAAAAATTCGCCGTTTTTGAGTATGTTTTACGCGTTAAAAAACGCAGATTAAAAGCTCTCAAAACGTGCTGTTTTTCTTAAAAAATAAGCATTTTCAAGCATTTTAGATCGTTGAAATCGTTCAAATAGACGCACATTAATAAAAACGACAATAAAAATTTCGTCGTTTTATGCTTTCGTTTTACGCGTTAAAACGCAGATTAAAAGCTCAAAACGTGCCGTTTTGCTAAAATAAGCATTTTCAAGCATTTTAGATCGTTGAAATCGTTCAAATAGAAGCAATATTAATAAAAACGAATAATAAAAAATTCGTCGTTTTATGCTGTTTTACGCGTAAAAACGCAGATTAAAGCTCAAACGTGGTGTTTTGCTAAAATAAGCATTTTCAAGCATTTTGTGACCGTTGAAATCGTTCAAATAGACGCACAAAAAATAAAAACGAATAATGTAAAATTTCGTCGTTTTATGCTGTTTTACGCGTTAAAAACGCAGATTAAAGCTCAAACTGCTGTTTTGCTAAAATAAGCATTTTCAAGCATTTTAGGATCGTTGAAATCGTTCAAATAGACGCAATATTAATAAAAACGAATAATAAAAATTTCGTCGTTTTATGTTGTTTACGCGTAAAACGCAGATTAAAGCTCAAATCGTGCTGTTTTGCTAAAATAAGCATTTTCTAAGCATTTTAGATCGTTGAAATCGTTCAACAGCTGGGCCATTAATAAAAGCGAATAATAAGTACCGGTCGTTTTGCGATGTTTTACGCGTTAAAACGCAGGATTAAAAGCTCAAAACGTGCTGTTTTGCTAAAATAAGCATTTTCGCTAATTTTAGATCGTTGAAATCGTTCAAATAGAAAGCAATATTAATAAAAACGAATAATAAAAATTTCGTCGTTTTTATGTTGTTTACGCGTTAAAACGCAGATTAAAGCTCAAAACGTGCTGCTTTGCTAAAAATAAGCATTTTCAAGCATTTTAGATCGTTGAAACTGTTCAAATGACGCAATATTAATAAAAAAAACGAATAATAAAAAATTTCGTCGTTTTATGCTGTTTTTACGCGTTAAAACGGTGATTGCGCTCAAAACGTGCTGTTTTGCTAAAATAAGCATTTTCAAGCATTTTTGTGATCGTTGAAATCGTTCAAATAGAAGTTGGCTAATATTAATAAAAACGAATAATAAAAAATTCGCTGTTTTTATAAGCGTTTTTACGCAAAACGCAGATTAAAAGCTCAAAACGTGCTGTTTTAAAATAAGCATTTTCAAGCATTTTAGATCGTTCACCGTCTTCAAATAGACGCAATAAAAATAAAAAACGAATAATAAAAATTTCTGTCGTTTTATAAGCCGTTTTACGCGTTAAAAACGCAGAATAAAGCTCAAAACGTGCTGTTTTGCTAAAATAAGCATTTTCAAGCATTTTAGATCAAGTTGAATCGTTCAAATAGACGCAATATTATAAAAACGAATAATAAAAATTTCGTCGTTTTATGCTGTTTTACGAGTTAAAAACGCAGATTAAAGCTCAAATCGTGCTGTTTTGCTAAAATAAGCATTTTCAAGCATTTTAAATCGTTGAACTCGTTCAAATAGAAGCTAATATTAATAAAAAACGAATAATAAAAATTCGTCGCGTTTTATATGTTTTACGCGTTAAAACGCAGGATTAAAAGCCTCGCCAAAACGTGCTGTTTTGCTAAAATAAGCATTTTCACGCTTTTAGATCGTTGAAATCGTTCAAATAGACGCACAAAATAAAAAACGAATAATAAAAATTCCTGTCGTTTTTATGCTGTTTTACGCGTTAAAAACGCAGAATAAAAGCTCAAAACGTGCTGTTTTGCTAAAATAAGCATTTTCAAGCATTTTAGATCGTTGAAATCGTTCAAATAGACGCAATATTAATAAAATGAATAATAAAAAATTCGTCGTTTTATGTTGCGTTTTACGCGTTAAACCCAGATTTTCAAAAGCTCAAAACGTGCTGTTTTGCTAAATAAGCATTTTCAAGCATTTTAGATCGTTGAAATCGTTCAAATAGGACGCGCAACATTAAATAAAAAACGAAATGTAATAAAAATCTGTCGTTTTATGCTGTTTACGCGTTAAAACGCAGATTAAAGCTCAAAACGTGCTGTTTTGCTAAAATAAGCATTTTCAAGCATTTTAGATCGTTGAAATCGTTCAAATAGAATCAATACATAAAAAACGAATAATAAAAAATTCAATGTTTTTATGCTATTTTACGAGTTAAAAACGCAGATTAAAGCTCAAACGTGCTGTCGTTGTAAATAAGCATTTTTCAAACATTTTAGATCGTTGAAATCGTTCAAATAGAAGCAATATTAATAAAAAACGAATAAAAAATTCGCCGTTTTTATGCTGTTTTACGCGTTAAACGCAGATTAAAGCTCAAAACGTGCTGTTTTGCTAAAATAAGCATTTTCAAGCATTTTAGATCGTTGAAATCGTTCAAATAGACGCAATATTAATAAAAACGAATAATAAAATTCTGTCGTTTTATGCTGTTTTACGCGTTAAAACGCAGATTACCTCAAAACGTGTTGTTTTGCTAAAATAAGCATTTTCAAGCATTTTAGATCGTTTGACATCGTCTTCAAATAGAAGCAATATTAATAAAAACGAATAATAAAAATTCGTCGTTTTTATGTTGTTTTACGCGTTAAAACGCAGATTAAAGCTCAAAACGTGGTGTTTTGCTAAAATAAGCAATTTTCAAGTACGATCGTTGAAATCGTTCAAATAGACGCAATAAAATAAAAACGAATAATAAAAAATTTCGCCGTTTTATGCTGTTTTACGCTTTAAAAACGCAGAATAAAGCCCCAAAACGTGCTGTTTTGCTAAATAAGTTTTTTCGGGCTTTTTTAGATGGGTTGAAATCGTTCAAATAGACGAAATTATTAAAAAAAAACGAATAAAAAAAATTTGCCTTTTTTTATGCTTTTTTTACAGTTAAAACGCAGATTAAAGCTCAAATCGTGCTGTTTTGCTAAAAAAAAGCATTTTCAAGCATTTTAAATCGTTGAACTCGTTCAAATAAAAGCAATATTAAAAAAAACGAATAATAAAAAAATTGCCGTTTTTATGTTGTTTTTACGCGTTAAAACGCAGATTAAACTCAAAAGGGCTGTTTTGCAAAAATAAGCATTTTCACGTTTTTTGATTTTTTGAAATCGTTCAAATAGACGCAAAAAAATAAAAACGAATAAAAAAAAATTTGTCTTTTTTTATGCTGTTTTACGCGTTAAAACGCAGAAAAAAACTAAAAAACGTGCTTTTTTTGTTTTAAAAAAAAACTTTTTTCAAGCATTTTAGACCCGTTGAAACCCGTTCAAATAGACGCAATATTAATAAAAATGAATAATAAAAAATTCGTCGTTTTATGCTTTTTTAAAAGCGTTAAAACGCAGTTTAAAAAAACTCAAAACGTGCTGTTTTGCAAAAATAAGTTTTTCCCCTTTTTGATCTTTTAAATCTTTCCCAAAAGACGCAATATTAATAAAAAAAAATAAAAAAAATTGCCTTTTTTAGGGCTGTTTTACGCGTTAAAACGCGGATTAAAAAGCTAAAAAACGTGCTTTTTTTTGCTAAAAAAAAGCATTTTCAAGCATTTTAGATCGTTGAAATCTTTTTCAAATAGAATCAATATTAAAAAAAACGAATAAAAAAAAATTCGTCGTTTTATGCTTTTTTACGATTTAAAAACCAGTTTAAAAAGCTCAAAACGTGCTGTTTTGTTAAAATAAGCATTTTCAAACTTTTTTAGATCGTTGAAATCGTTCAAATAGGGCAAATTTTAAAAAAAAAACGAAAAATAAAATTCCCCTTTTTTTGCTGTTTTACGGGGGTTAAAACGGGAAAAACTAAAAACGTGCTGTTTTTGCAAAAAATAAGCATTTTCAAGCTTTTTGGGGTCTTTGGGGAAATGTTCAAAAGACCCCAATATTAAAAAAAAACCGAATAATAAAAACGTCTTTTTTATGTTTTTACGCTTTAAAAAAACGCAGATTAAAGCTAAAAACCCGTCCCGTTTTGCTAAAATAAGCATTTTAAAAGGCATTTTAGATCGTTGACATCGTTAAAAATAGAAAGCAATATTAATAAAAACGAATAATAAAAAATTCGTCGTTTTATGCCTCTGTTTTACGCGTTAAAACGCAGATTAAAGCTCAAAACGATGCTGTTTTGCTAAAATACGCATTTTAAAGCATTTTAAATCGTTGAAGTCGTTCAAATAGAAGCAATATTAATAAAACGAATAATAAAAATTCGTCGTTTTATGCTGTTTTACGCGTTAAAGCCTGAATTAAAAGCTCAAAACGTACTGTTTGCTAAAATAAAGCATTTTCAAGCATTTTAGATCGTTGAAATCAGACCAAATAGACGCAATAAAAATAAAACGAATAATAAAATTTTGTCGTTTTTATGCGTTTTACGCGTTAAAACACAGATTAAAACTCAAAACGTGCTGTTTTGCTAAAATAAGCATTTTCAAGCTTTTAGATGGTTGAAATCGTTTAAATAGACGCAATAAAAATAAAAAACGAATTATAAAAATTTCGTCGTTTTATGCTGTTTTACCTTAAACGCAGAATAAAGCTCAAACGTGCTGTTTTTGCTAAAGAATAAGCATTTTCAAAGCATTTTAAGTCGTTGGGAAATCGTTCAAATAGACACCGTAGTAATAAAAACGAATAATAAAAATTCGTCGTTTTTATGCTGTTTACGCGTTAAAACGCAGATTAAAGTAAACGTGCTGTGCTAAAATAAACATTTTTTTCACGCTTTTTTTAAGATCGTTGGAAATCGTTCAAATAGACGCAATAAAAAGTAAAACGAATAATAAAAATTTCGTCGTTTTATGCTGTTTTACGCGTTAAAACACCAGGAGAAATAAAGCTCAAAACGATGCTGTTTTGCTACAAAATAATAACATTTTCAAGCATTTTTAGATCGTTGAAATCGTTCAAATAGACACTTAATATTAATAAAAATAAGATAATAAAAAATTCGTCGTTTTTTATGCTGTTTTACGCGTTAAAACGCAGATTGGCTCAAACGATGCTGTTTTGCTACAAAATAAGCATTTTCAAGCATTTTAGATCGTTGAGAATCGTTCAAATAGGGCCTTAGTAATAAAACGAGATAATAAAAAATTCGTCGTTTTATGCTGTTTACGCGTTAAAGCAGATTAAAGCTCAAACATTGCTGTTTTGCTAAAATATATAAACATTTTCCAAGCATTTTAGATCGTTGAAATCGTTCAAATAGGAATCCAATATTAATAAAAACGAATAATAAAAAAATTCGTCGATTTTATGCACTATTTTACGAAGTTAAAACGCAGATTAAAACCGAAACATTAACATTTTATTTAAATAAACTTTTCAAACATTTTAGATCGTTGAAATCCGTTCAAATGAAACCAATATTAATAAAAACGAATAATAAGATTATGCGTTTTATGCTGTTTTACGCGTTAAAACGCAGATTAAAAGCTCAAAACGTGCTGCTGCTTTGCTAAAATAAAGCATTTTCAAGCATTTTAGATCGTTGAAATCGTTCAAATAGACGCAATATTAATAAAACGAATAATAAAAATTTTAAAGTCGTTTTATGCTGTTTTACGCGTTAAAACGCCAGATTAAAAATAAAACATTAACTGTTTTGCTAAAATAAGCTTTTATTTTAAACATTTTAGATCGTTGACATCGTTCAAATAGAAGCAATATTAATAAAACGGAATAATAAAAAATTCGTCACGTTTTTATGCTGTTTTACGCGTTAAAACGCAGATTAAAACTCAAAACGTGATTGTTTTGCTAAAATAAGCATTTTCAAAGCATTTTGAATCCCGTTGAAATCCCGTTCAAATAGACGCAATAAAATAAAGAGCGAATAATCAATTTCGTCGTTTTATGCTTTATTTTACGCGTTAAAACGCAGAATAAAGCTCAAAACGTGCTGTTTTACAAAATAAAGCATTTTCAAGCATTTTAGATCCGTTGAAATCGTTCAAATAGACGCAATATTAATAAAAAACGGGCAAAAATTTCGTCGTTTTATGCTGTTTTACGCGCGTTAAAACGCGAGATTAAAGCTCAAATCTCTGCTGTTTTGCTAAAATAAGCATTTTCCGGCATTTTAAATCGTTAAGGAAATCGTTCAAATAGAAGCAATATTAATAAAAACGAATAATAAAAATTCGTCGTTTTTGTACCTGTTTTACGCGTTAAAACGCAGATTCAAAACTCAAAAACGTGCTGTTTTCCTTTCAAATACGCATTTTCAAGCATTTTAAAATCGTTGAAGTCGTTCAAATAGAAGCAATATTAATAAAAGCGAATAATAAAAATTCGTCGTTTTATGCTGTTTACGCGTTAAACGCAGATTAAACTCAAAAGCGATGCTGTTTGCTAAAATAAAGCATTTTTCCGGCATTTTAGATCATTTGAAATCGTTCAAAATAGACGCAATAAAAATAAAAACAACGAATAATAAAAGAATTTTGCCGTTTTATGCTGTTTTCTGCCGTTAAAACACCAGATTAAAGAAGCTCAAAACGTGCTGTTTTGCTAAAATAAGCATTTTCAAGCTTTTGGATGGTTGAAATCGTTTTAAATAGACGCAATAAAATAAAACGAATTATAAAAATTTTCGTCGTTTTTATGCTGTTTTACGCGTTAAAACGCAGGTAAGCTCAAAACGTGCTGTTTTGCTAAGAATAAAGCATTCAAGCATTTTAGATCACGTTGAAATCGTTCAAATAGACGCAATATTAATAAAAACTGAATAATAAAAATTCGTCGTTTTTATGCTGTTTACGCGTTAAAACGCAGATTAGAAAACTCAAAACGTGCTGTTTTGCTAAAATGGCATTTTTCAAGCATTTTAGATCGTTGAAATCGTTCAAATAGACGCAATATTAATAAAAACCGAATAAATAAAAATTTCGTCGTTTTATGCTGTTTTACGCGTTAAAACGCAGATTAAGCTCAAATCGTGCTGTTTTTGCTAAAATAAAGGCATTTTCAAGCGGCACGAATCGTTGAAATCGTTCAAATAGAAGCAATATTAATAAAACGAATAATAAAAAATTCGTCGTTTTTATGCTGTTTTACGCGTTAAAAACGCAGTTAAAGCATAAAACGTGCTGTTTTGCTAAAAATAAAGCATTTTCCGGCATTTTAGATCGTTGAAATCGTTCAAATAGACGCAATATTAATAAAAACAAATAATAAAAAATTTCGTCGTTTTTATGCTGTTGTTTTACGCGTTAAAACGCTGATTTAAACTCAAAACGTGTGCTGTTTTGCTAAAATAAACATTTTTCAAGCATTTTAGATCGTTGAAATCGTTCAAATAGACGCAATATTAATACAAAACGAATGGCAAAATTCGTCGTTTTATGCTGTTTTACGCGTTAAAACACCGAGATTAAAGCTCAAAACGTGCTGTTTTTGCTAGAATAAAGCGTTTTCAAGCATTTTAGATCGTTGAAATCGTTCAAGTAGACGCAATAAAATAAAACAGATAATAAAAATTTCGTCGTTTTTTTATGCTATTTTACGCGTTAAAACGCAGAATAAAAGCTCAAAACGTGCTGTTTTGCTGAAATAAAGCATTTCAAAGCATTTTAGATCGTTGAAATCGTTCAAATAGACGCAATATTAATAAAAAACGAATAATAAAAATTCGTCGTTTTTTATGTGCTGTTTTACGCGTTAAAACGCGGATTAAAACTCAAAACGTGCTGTTTTTGCTAAAATAAACATTTTCAAGCATTTTAGATCGTTGAAATCGTTCAAATAGACGCAATATTAATAAAAACGAATAATAAAAGAGATTTCGTCGTTTTTATGCTGTTTTACGCGTTAAAACGCAGATTAAAATCGTGCTGTTTTGCTAAATAAGCATTTTCAAGCATTTTAGATCGTTGAAATCACGTTCAAATAGAAACAATAGTAATAAAACGAATAATAAAAATTCGTCGTTTTTATGCTGTTTTACGCGATTAAAACGCAGATTAAAACTCAAAACGATGCTGTTTTGCTAAAGTAAACATTTTCAAGCATTTTTAGATCGTTGGAAATCGTTCAAATAGACGCAATATTAATAAAAACAAATATAAAATTTCGTCGTTTTTATGCTGTTTTACGCGTTAAAACCTTTGATTTAAAAGTCAAAACATTGCTGTTTGCTAAAATAAGCATTTTCAAGCATTTTAGATCGTTGAAATCGTTCAAATAGACGCAATATTAATAAAAACGAATAATAAAAATTCACGTCGTTTATGCTGTTTTACGCGTTAAAACGCAGATTAAAGCCTCAAAAACGTGCTGTTTTGCTAAAATAAGCATTTTCAAGCATTTTAGATCGTTGAAATCGTTCAAATAGAATCAATATTAATAAAAAGCGAATAATAAAAAATTCGTCGTTTTTATGCTGTTTTACGGGATTAAAACGCAGATTAAAGCTCAAAACATTGCTGTTTTGTTAAAATAAACATTTTCAAACATTTTTAGATCGTTGAAATCGTTCAAATGGAAACAATATTAATAAAAACGGAGCCAATAAAAAAAATTACATACGTTTTATGCTGTTTTACGCTTGTTAAAACACAGATTAAAAACTCAAAACGTGCTGTTTTGCTAAAATAAAGCACATTTTCAAACATTTTAGATCGTTAAAATCGTTCAAATAGACATAATAAGTAATAAAACGAATAATAAAGAACAATGCGTTTTTTGTGCTGTTTTACGCGTTAAGAACGCAGATTAAAGCTCAAAACGTGCTGTTTTGCTAAAATAAAGCATTTTTCAAGCATTTTTAGATCGTTGAAATCGTTCAAATAGAGCAATATTATGCAAAAACGAATAATAAAAAATTCGTCGTTTTATGCTGTTTTACGCACGTTAAAACGCGCAGATTAAAGCTCAAACGTGCTGTTTTGCTAAAATAAAGCATTTTCAAGCATTTAGATCGTTGAAATCGATTTCAAATGGAGCCGCAATAAAAAATAAAAACGAATAATAAAAATTTCGTCGTTTTATGCTGTTTTACGCGTTAAAAACGCAGAATAAAGCTCAAAAACGTGATGTTTTTCCTTTAAAATAATAAGCATTTCAAGCATTTTAGATCCCGTTGAAATCGTTCAAATAGACGCAATATTAATAAAAACGAATAATAAAAATTTCGTCGTTTTTGTATGCTGTTTTACGCGTTAAAACGCAGATTGAAAAGCTCAAATCGTGCTGTTTTGCTAAAATAAGCATTTTGAAGCGCATTTTAAATCGTTGAATTCGTTCAAATAGAAGCAATATTATTAAAACGAATAATAAAAATTTGTCGTTTTTATAACTGTTTTACGCGTTAAAAACGCAGATTAAAAGAGCTCAAAACGTGCTGTTTTGCTAAAATAAAGCATTTTCAAGCTTTTAAGATCGTTGAAATCGTTCAAATAGACGTAAAATAAAAACGAATAATAAAAAGTATTCGTTTTTATGCTGTTTTACGCGTTAAAACGCGGAATAAAAGCTCAAAACGTGCTGTTTGCTAAAATAAGCATTTTCAGCATTTTAGATCGTTGAAATCACCGTTCAAATAGACGCAATATTATTAAAAACGAATGGCGTAAAAATTCGTCGTTTTATGCTGTTTACGCGTTAAAACGCAGATTAAAGCTCAAAACGTGCTGTTTGCTAAAATAAGCATTTTCAACCATTTAGGTCGTTGAAATCGTTCGGAAATGAAGCAATATTAAAAAACGGAATAATAAAAATTTAGATACGTTTTATGCTGTTTTACGCGTTAAAACGCAGATTAAAAGCTCAAAACGTGCTGTTTTGCTAAAATAAGCATTTTCAAGAAAGAAGCATTTTTAGATCACGTTTGAAATCGTTTTAAATAGAAGCAATATTAATAAAAACGAATAATAAAAAAATTCGTCATTTTATGCTGTTTTACGCGTTAAACGCAGATTAAAACTCAAAATTGTGCTTTAACGCAAAATAATAGCATTTTCAGAAGCATTTTAGATCGTTGAAATCGTTCCAAAATAGACGCAAGCAGTAATAAAAACGAATAATAAAAATGTCGTCGTTTTTATACTGTTTTTGCGTTAAACGCGGAATAAAGCAAAACGATGCTGTTTTGCTTTAAAACAAAGCATTTTCAAGCATTTTAGATCGTTTGAAATCGTTTCAAATAGAAGCAATATTATTAAAACCGCGAATAATAAAAATTTACACGTCGTTTTTGTACTTTTGTTTTTACGCGTTAAGAAACGCAGTTAAAACCAGCGGTGCTGTTTTTGCTTTAAAATAAGCATTTTCAAGCATTTTGAATCGTTGAAATCGTTCAAATAGACGCAATAAAATAAAAACGAATAAAAATTTCGTCGTTTTTATGCTGTTTTGCGCGTTAAAACGCAGAATAAAGCTCAAAACGTGCTGTTTTTGCTAAAATAAAAGCATTTTTCAAGCATTTTTTTTTTAGATCGTTGAAATCGTTTAGTGAGCGCAATATTATTAAAAACAGATAATAAAATTTTCGTCGTTTTATGCTGTTTTGCGCGCGTTAAAACGCAGATTAAAGCTCAAATCGTGCTGTTTTGCTGGAATAAGCATTTTCAAGCATTTAGATCGTTGAAATCGTTTCAAATAGAAGCAATATTAATAAAAACGAATAATAAAAGGTACCGTCGTTTTATGCTTGTTTTACGCGTTAAAACGCAGATGAAGAAGCTCAAAACGTGCTGTTTGCTTTGAAATAAGCATTTTCAAGCATTTTAAGATCTTTGAAATCGTTCAAATAGACGCAATATTAATAAAAACAAAATGGCAAGGCTACGTGGTTTTATGCTTGTTTGCGCGTTAAAACACTGATTAAAGCTCAAAAAACGTGCTGTTTTGCTAAAACAAGCATTTTTCAAGCATTTTAGATCGTTGAAATCACGTTCAAATAGACGCAATATTAATAAAAACGAATAATAAAAAGGGAATTTCGTCGTTTTTATGCTGTTTTACGCGTTAAAACGCTGATTAAAACTCAAAACGTGCTGTTTTGCTAGAGTAAAGCGATACCAAACGTTTAGATCGTTTGAAGTCGTTCAAATTGACGCAATATTAATAAAAAGCGGGGAGATTAATAAAATTAAATCGTTTTTTATGCTTGTTTTTACTGCCCGATTTAAAACACACTTAGATTAAAGCTCAAAACGTGCTGTTTTGCTGGAAATAAACATTTTCAAGCATTTTTAGATCGTTGAAAATCGTTCAAATAGAAGCAATATTAATAAAAACAGATAATAAAAATTCGTCGTTTTTATGCTGTTTTGCCCGTTAAAACGCAGTTAAAACTCAAAACGTGCTGTTTTTGCACAAAATAAGCATTTTCAAGCATTTTAGATCGTTGAAATCGTTCAAATAGACGCAATAAAATAAAAACGATAATAAAATTTTCGTCGTTTTATGCTGTTTTACGCTTTAAAAACGGGGGAATGGCTCAAAACGTGCTGTTTTGCTAAAATAAGCATTTTCAAGCTTTTTTAGATCGTTGAAATCGTTCAAATGAAGCAATATTAATAAAAACGAATAATATAAATTCGTCATTTTATGCTGTTTACGCGTTAAAACGCAGATTAAAGCTCAAAACGTGCTGTTTTGCTAAAATAAGCATTATCAAGCATTTTAGATCGTTGAAATCGTTCAAATAGACGCATATTAATAAAAACGAATAATAAAAATTTCGTCGTTTTTATGCTGTTTTACGGGGTTAAAACGCAGATTAAAACTCAAAACGTGCTGTTTTGCTAAAATAAGCATTTTCAAGCATTTTAGATCGTTGAAATCGTTCAAATAGACACAAAAAAAATAAAAACGAATAAAAAAAATTTCGTCGTTTTATGCTGTTTTACGCGTTAAAACGCAGAATAAAGCTCAAAACGTGCTGTTTTTGCAAAAATAAGCATTTTCAAGCATTTTAGATCGTTGAAATCGTTCAAATAGACGCAATATAATAAAACGAATAATAAAAATTTCGTCGTTTTATGCTGTTTTACGCGTTAAAACGCAGATTAAAGCTCAAATCGTGCTGTTTTGCTAAAATAAGCATTTTCAAGCATTTTAAATCGTTGAAATCGTTCAAATAGAAGCAATATTAATAAAAACGAATAATAAAAAATTCGTCGTTTTTATGCTTTTTTTACGCGTTAAACGCAGATTAAAGCTCAAAACGTGCTGTTTGCTAAAATAAGCATTTTCAAGCTTTTAGATCGTTGAAATCTTCAAATAGACGCAATAAAAATAAAAACAAATAAAAAAAATTTCGTCGTTTTATGCTTTTTTCGCGTTAAAACACAGAAAAAAAGCTCAAAACGTGCTGTTTTCCCTAAAATAAGCTTTTCAAGCATTTTAGATCGGGGGGAAATCTTTTCCGGAAAATATTAAAAAAAATAAAAAAAAAAAATCGTCGTTTTTATCTGTTTTACGCTTTAAAAACCCCAGTTTAAAAAACTCAAAAACTGTTTTTGCTGGAAAATTTTTCCCCAAGCATTTTAGATCGTTTGAAATCGTTAAAAGACGCAATATTAAAAAAAAACGAATAAAAAAAAAATTTGTCTTTTTTATGCTTTTTTCGCCTTAAAACGCAGTTTAAAAATAAAACGTGCAGTTTTGCTAAAAAAATTTTTCAAGCATTTTAGATCTTTTGGAAATCTTTTCCAAAGGGGGCGAATTAATTAAAAACGAATAAAAAAAATTCGTCGTTTTATGCTGTTTTACCCCTTTAAAAACGCGGGGTTAAAACCAAAAGGGTTTTTTCCCCTAAGCATTTTAAAGCTTTTTAAAGATCGTTGAAATCGTTCAAATATAGACGCAATATTAAAAAAAACGAAAAAATAAAAATTTCGTCTTTTTTTATGCGCCCCAAAACGCAGATTGGCTCAAATCGTGCTGTTTTGCAAAATAAGCATTTTAAAAGCATTTTAAAATCGTTGAAATCGTTAAAAATAGAAGCAAAAATTAAAAAAAGAATAATAAAAATTCGTCTTTTTTTTACGTTTTACGCGTTAAAACGCAGATTAAAGCTCAAAACGTGCTTTTTTGCTAAAATAAGCTTTTTTTAAAGCTTTTTAGATCTTTGAAATCGTTCAAAGGGGGCGTATTAATAAAAACAAATAAAAAAAAATTTCGTCGTTTTTAGGTTTTGTTTTACGCTTTAAAACGCTGTTTAAAAACTCAAAACATGCTGTTTTGCTAAAAAAAGCTTTTTTCAAGCATTTAGATGGGAAATCGTTCAAATAAGGCAAATTTTAAGGGGAAAGGGAATAAAAAAAATTTTGTCTTTTTTTAAAAGGGGTTTTGCTTTTAAAACGCAGTTTAAAAGCTCAAAACGTGCTGTTTTCCCAAAAAAAAACATTTTCAAGCATTTTAGATCGTTGAAATGGGCAAATAGAATCAATTTTAAAAAAAAACAAAATTAAAAAATTCCCGTCGTTTTCCCCTGTTTTACGAGTTAAAACGCAGTTTAAAAACAAAAAGTGCTGTTTTGTTAAAAAAAACATTTTAAAACTTTTTAAAGATCGGGAAATCTTTTCAAATAGAAGCAATATTAAAAAAAAACAATAATAAAAATTCGCCGTTTTTATGCTTTTTTTACGTTTTAAAAACGCAGATTAAAGCTAAAAAGTGCTGTTTTCCCAAAAATAAGCTTTTTTAAAGCATTTTAGATCGTTGAAATCTTTCCCAAAATAGACCAATATTAATAAAAACGAATAATAAAATTTCGTCGTTTTATGCTGTTTTACGCGTTAAAACGCAGATTAAAGCTCAAAACGTGCTGTTTTGCTAAAATAAGCATTTTCAAGCATTTTAGATTGTTGAAATCGTTCAAATAGAAGCAATATTAAAAAAAACGAATAATAAAAATTCGTCGTTTTTATGCTGTTTTACGCGTTAAAACGCAGATTAAAGCTCAAAACGTGCTGTTTTGCTAAAATAAGCATTTTGAAGCATTTTAGATCGTTGAAATCGTTCAAATAGACGCAATAAAAATAAAAACGAATAATAAAAATTTCGTCGTTATTATGCTGTTTTACGCGTTAAAACGCAGATTAAAACTCAAAACGTGCTGTTTTTGCTAAAATAAAGCATTTTCAAGCATTTTAGATCGTTGAAATCGTTCAAATAGAAGCAATATTAATAAAATACGAATAATAAAAAATCGTCTTTTTTTATGCTGTTTTACGCGTTAAAACGCAGATTAAAACTCAAAACGTGCTGTTTTGCTAAAATAAATTTTCAAGCATTTTTAGATCGTTGAAATCGTTCAAATAGACGCAATATTAATAAAAACGAATAATAAAAATTCGTCGTTTTATGCTTTTTTACGCGTTAAACGCAGTTTAAAAAGCTCAAAACGTGCTGTTTTGCTAAAATAAAATTTTCAAAGCATTTTAGATCGTTGAAATCGTTCAAATAGACGCAATATTAATAAAAACGAATAATAAAAATTCGTCGTTTTTATGCTGTTTTACGCGTTAAAACGCAGATTAAAAGCTCAAAACGTGCTGTTTTGCCAAAATAAGCATTTTCAAGCATTTTAGATCGTTGAAATCGTTCAAATAGACGCAATATTAATAAAAACGAACAATAAAAATTTCATCGTTTTATGCTGTTTTACGCGTTAAAACGCAGATTAAAGCTCAAATCGTGCTGTTTTTGCTAAAATAAGCATTTTCAAGCATTTAGATCGTTGAAATCGTTCAAATAGAAGCAATATTAATAAAACGAATAATAAAAATTCGTCGTTTTTATGCTGTTTTACGCGTTAAAACGCAGATTAAAGCTCAAAACGTGCTGTTTTGTTAAAATAAGCATTTTCAAACATTTTAGATCGTTGAAATCGTTCAAATAGAAGCAATATTAATAAAAACGAATAATAAAAAATTCGCCGTTTTTATGCTGTTTTACGCGTTAAAACGCAGATTAAAAGCTCAAAACGTGCTGTTTTGCTAAAATAAGCATTTTAAAGCATTTTAGATCGTTGAAATCGTTCAAATAGACGCAATATTAATAAAAACGAATAATAAAAATTTCGTCGTTTTTATGCTGTTTTACGCGTTAAAACGCAGATTAAAGCTCAAAACGTGCTGTTTTGCTAAAATAAAGCATTTTCAAGCATTTTAGATTGTTGAAATCGTTCAAATAGAAGCAATATTAATAAAAACGAATAATAAAAATTCGTCGTTTTTTATGTTGTTTTACGCGTTAAAACGCAGATTAAAGCTCAAAACGTGCTGTTTTGCTAAAATAAGCATTTTGAAGCATTTTAGATCGTTGAAATCGTTCAAATAGACGCAATAAAAAAAAACGAATAATAAAATTTCGTCGTTTTTATGCTGTTTTACGCGTTAAAACGCAGAATAAAGCTCAAAACGTGCTGTTTTGCTAAAATAAGCATTTTCAAGCATTTTTGATCGTTGAAATCGTTCAAATAGACGCAATATTAATAAAAACGAATAATAAAAATTTCGTCGTTTTTATGCTGTTTTACGCGTTAAAACGCAGATTAAAAGCTCAAATCGTGCTGTTTTGCTAAAATAAGCATTTTCAAGCATTTTAAATCGTTGAATTCGTACAAATAGAAGCAATATTAATAAAACGAATAATAAAAATTTGTCGTTTTTATGCGGTTTTACGCGTTAAAACGCAGATTAAAAGCTCAAAACGTGCTGTTTTTGCTAAAATAAGCATTTTCAAGCTTTTAGATCGTTGAAATCGTTCAAATAGACGCAATAAAAATAAAAACGAATAATAAAAATTTCGTCGTTTTATGCTGTTTTACGCGTTAAAACGCAGAATAAAACTCAAAACGTGCTGTTTTTGCTAAAATAAGCATTTTCAAGCATTTTAGATCGTTGAAATCGTTCAAATAGACGCAATATTAATAAAAACGAATAATAAAAATTCGTCGTTTTTATGCTGTTTTACGCGTTAAAACGCAGATTAAAGCTCAAAACGAGCTGTTTTGCTAAAATAAGCATTTTCAAGCGTTTTAGATCGTTGAAATCGTTCAAATAAACAATATTAAAAAACGAATAATAAAAATTTCGTCGTTTTTATGCTGTTTTACGCGTTAAAACGCAGATTAAAACTCAAAACGTGCTGTTTTTGCTAAAATAAGCATTTTCAAGCATTTTAGATCGTTGAAATCGTTTAAATAGAAGCAATATTAATAAAAACGAATAATAAAAATTCGTCATTTTATGCTGTTTTACGCGTTAAAACGCAGATTAAAGCTCAAAACGTGCTGTTTTGCTAAAATAAGCATTTTCAAGCATTTTAGATCGTTGAAATCGTTCAAATAAAAGCAATAAAATAAAAACGAATAATAAAAATTCGTCGTTTTTATGCTGTTTTTACGCGTTAAAACGCAAAATTAAAGCTCAAAACGTGCTGTTTTGCAAAAATAAGCTTTTTCCCAGAATTTTAGATCGTTGAAATCGTTCAAATAAAAGCAATAAAAAAAAACGAATAATAAAAATTTCGTCGTTTTTATGCTGTTTTACGCGTTAAAACGCAGAAAAAAACTCAAAACGTGCTGTTTTGCTAAAATAAGCATTTTCAAGCATTTTAGATCGTTGAAATCGTTCAAATAGACGCAATATTAATAAAAACAAATAATAAAAATTTCGTGGGTTTTAAGCTGTTTTACGCGTTAAAACGCGAAAAAAACTCAAAACGTGCTGTTTTGCTTAAAATAAGCATTTTCAAGCATTTTAATCGTTGAAATCTTTCCCAAATAGACGCAATAAAAATAAAAACGAATAATAAAATTTCGTCGTTTTTATGCTGTTTTTCCGTTAAAACGCAGAATAAAGCTCAAAACGTGCTGTTTTGCCAAAATAAGCATTTTCAAGCTTTTTTAGATCGTTGAAATCGTTCAAATAGACGCAATATTAATAAAACGAATAATAAAAATTTCGTCGTTTTATGCTGTTTACGCGTTAAAACGCAGATTAAACTCAAATCGTGCTGTTTTCAAAAAAGCTTTTCAAGCATTTTAGATCGTTGAAATCGTTCAAATGAAGCAATATTAATAAAAACGAATAATAAAAATTCGTCGTTTTTATGCTGTTTTACGCGTTAAAACGCAGATTAAAGCTAAAACGTGCTGTTTTGCTAAAAAAAAGCATTTTCAAGCATTTTAATCGTTGAAATCGTTCAAATAGACGCAATATTAATAAAAAAATATAAAAATTTCGTCGTTTTTATGCTGTTTTACGCGTTAAAACGCTGATTAAAACTCAAAACTGCTGTTTTGCTAAAATAAGCATTTTAAAAGCTTTTTAGATCGTTGAAATCGTTCAAATAGAAGCAATATTAATAAAACGAATAATAAAAAATCGTCGTTTTTATGCTGTTTTTGCGCGTTAAAACGCAGATTAAAAGCTCAAACGTGCTGTTTTTGCTAAAATAAGCATTTTCAAGCATTTAGATCGTTGAAATCTCGTTCAAATAGACGCAATATTAATAAAAACAAATATGCAAAATTTCGTCGTTTTTTATATGCTGTTTACGCGTTAAAACGCTGATTAAACTCAAAACGTGCTGTTTTGGCACAAAATAAGCATTTTCAAGCATTTTAGATCGTTGAAATCGTTCCAAATAGACGCAATATTAATAAAAAACGAATAATAAAAGGAAACAAACATGCTGTTTTTACGCGTTAAAACGCAGATTTAAGCTCAAAACGTGCTGTTTTTTGCTAAGCATTTTCAAGCATTTTAGATCGTTGAAATCGAACAGGCCAAACAATATTAATAAAAACGAATAATAAAAATTTCGTCGTTTTTATGCTGTTTTACGCGTTAAAACGCAGATTAAGAAAGCTCAAAACGTGGTGTTTTTGCTAAAATAAAGCATTTTCAAGCATTTTTAGATCGTTGGAATCGTTTAAAATGAAGCAATATTAATAAAACGAATAATAAAAATTCGTCATTTTTTATGCTGTTTGCGCGTTAAAACGCGAATTAAAGCTCAAAACGTGCTGTTTTGCTTTAAAATAAGCATTTTCAAGCATTTTTGAATCGTTGAAATCGTTCAAATAGACGCAATATTGGCAAAAACGAATAATAAAAATTTCGTCGACTTTATGCTTTGTTTTACGCGTTAAAACGCAGAATAAAAGCTCAAAACGTGCTGTTTTGCGAAAATAAGCATTTTTCAAGCATTTTAGATCGTTGAAATCGTTCAAAATAGACGCAATATTAATAAAAACGAATAATAAAATTCGTCGTTTTTATGCTGTTTTTACGCGTTAAAACGCAGATTAAAGCTCAAAACGTG
Organism: Dalotia coriaria; assembly: GCF_025399875.1. Classification (NCBI taxonomy): domain Eukaryota; kingdom Metazoa; phylum Arthropoda; class Insecta; order Coleoptera; family Staphylinidae; genus Dalotia; species Dalotia coriaria. The sequence continues at coordinate 3,636 of NW_027046300.1, read as the reverse complement.
CTGTTTTTAGCAAAATAAGCATTTTCAAGCATTTTAGATCGTTGAAATCGTTTCAAATAGACGCAATATTAATAAAAACGAATAATAAAAATTCGTCGTTTTTTATGCTGTTTTACGCGTTAAAACGCAGATTACAGCTCAAAACGTGCTGTTTTGCTAAAATAAGCATTTTTCAAGCATTTAGATCGTTGAAATCGTTCAAATAGAAGCAATATTAATAAAAACGAATAATAAAAATTTCGTCCGTTTTATGCTGTTTCACGCGTTAAAACGCAGATTAAAGCTCAAAACGATGCTGTTTTGGTAAAATAAGCATTTTCAACATTTTAGATCACGTTGAAATCGTTTTAAATAGAAACAATATTAATAAAAACGAATAATAAAAATTCGTCATTTTTATGCTGTTTTACGCGTTAAAACGCAGATTAAAAGCTCAAAACGTGCTGTTTTGCTAAAATAAGCATTTTCAAGCATTTTAGATCGTTGAAATCGTTCAAATAGACGCAATATTAATAAAAACGAATAATAAAACTTTCGTCGTTTTATGTTGTTTTTACGCGTTAAAACGCAGAATAAAACTCAAAACGCTGTTTTGCTAAAATAAGCATTTTCAAGCATTTTAGATCGTTGAAATCGTTCAAATAAAACGTAGCCAATAAAAACAAATAAATAAAAAATTCGTCGTTTTTTTATATGCTGTTTTGCGCGTTAAACGCAGATTAAAACTCAAAACATGCTGTTTTTGCTAAAATAGCATTTTCAAGCATTTTAGATCGTTGAAATCGTTCAAATAGACGCAATATTAATAAAACGAATAATAAAAACTTGGTCGTTTTATGATGTTTTACGCGTTAAAACGCAGATTAAAGCTCAAAACGTGCTGTTTTTTGCTAAAATAATCATTTTCAGGCATTTTTAGATCGTTGAAATCGTTCAAATAGAAGCAATATTAATAAGAAACGAATAATAAAAAATTCGTCGTTTTATGCTGTTTGCGCGTTAAAACGCAGACTAAAGCTCAAAACGTGCTGTTTTGCTAAATAAGCATTTTTCAAGCATTTTGAATAAACAGTGATTTCAAATGAAGCTTAGCCGTGTAAAAACGAATAATAAAAAAATCGTCGTTTTTTTTATGCCGTTTTACGCGTTAAAACGCGGATTAAAGCTCAAGCATACGCTGTTTGAAACCAATTTTCGGCATTTGGGTCGTTGAAATCACGTTCAAATAGACGCAATATTAAAAAAAAACGAATAATAAAAAATTCGTCGTTTTTTTTTCCCGTTTCGCTTAAAACGTAGAAAACCCCAAAAATTCGTTTTGCAAAAATAAGCTTTTTTCGCATTTTAGATCGGTGTTCAAATAGACGCAAAAAAAATAAAAACAATAAAAAAAATTTCGTCTTTTTTGTTTTTACGCGTTAAAACGCAGAATGCTCAAAACGTGCTTTTTTGCTAAAATAAGCATTTTAAATTTTTTAATCGTTGAAATCGTTCAAATAGACGCAATATTAATAAAAAATAATAAAAATTTCGTCTTTTTTAGGTTTTTTTAGGCGTTAAAGCTTAAAACTCCGTTGTTTTTAAAAAAGCTTTTTCCCCAAATTTTGATGGAAATTGTTGAAATCGTTCAAATAGAAGCAATATTAAAAAAAAAACGAATAAAAAAAAATTTCGTCGTTTTTTTGCTGTTTCACGCGTTAAACGCAGATTAAAGCTCAAAACGTGCTGTTTTGCTAAAATAAGCATTTTCAAGCATTTTAGATCGTTGAAATCGTTTAAATAGAAGCAAATTAATAAAAACGAATAATAAAAAATTCGTCATTTTTATGCTGTTTTACGCGTTAAAACGCAGATTAAAACCCTCAAACGTGCTGTTTTGCTAAAATAAGCATTTTCAAGCATTTAGATCGTTGAAATCGTTCAAATAGACGCAATATTAATAAAAAACGAATAATAAAACTTTCGTCGTTTTTATGTTGTTTTACGCGTTAAAACGCAGAATAAAGCTCAAAAACGGCTGTTTTGCAAAATAAGCATTTTCAAGCATTTTAGATCGTTGAAATCGTTCAAATAGAAGCAATATTAATAAAAACAAATAATAAAAAATCGTCGTTTTATGTTGTTTTACGCGTTAAAACGAGATTAAAGCTCAAAACATGCTTTTTTGCTAAAATAAGCATTTTCAAGCATTTTAGATCGTTGAAATCCGTTCAAATAGACGCAATATTAATAAAACGAATAATAAAAACTTGGTCGTTTTATGATGTTTTACGCGTTAAAACGCAGATTAAAGCTCAAAACGTGCTGTTTTGTTTAAAATAATCATTTTCAGGCATTTTAGATCGTTGAAATCGTTCAAATAGAAGCAATATTAAAGAAACGAAAAATTTAAAATTCGTCGTTTTATGCTGTTTTACGCGTTAAAACGCAGCCCAAAAGCTAAAAACGGGGCCTGTTTTGCTAAAAAAGCATTTTAAACATTTTAGATCTTTGAAATAGTTCAAATGAAGCAATATTAAAAAAAAACGAATAAAAAAAAAATCGTCGTTTTATCCCGTTTTACGCGTTAAAACGCAGATTAAAGCTAAAAACGTACTGTTTTGCTAAATAAGCATTTTCAAGCATTTTAGATCGTTGAAATGTTCAAATAGACGCAATATTAATAAAAACGAATAATAAAATTTCTCGTCTTTTATGCTGTTTTACGCGTTAAACGCAAATTAAAGCTCAAAACGTGCTGTTTTGCTAAAATAAGCATTTTCAAGCATTTTAGATCGTTGAAATCGTTCAAATAGAAGCATATTAAAAAAAAACGAATAATAAAAATTCGTCGTTTTTTTTGCTTTTTACGCGTTAAAACGCAGATTAAAAGCTCAAAACGCTGTTTTGCTAAAATAAGCATTTTCAAGCATTTTAGATCGTTGAAATCGTTCAAATAGACGCAATAAAAATAAAAACGAATAATAAAAATTTCTCTGCCGTTTTTATGCTGTTTTACGCGTTAAAACGCAGAATAAAGCTTCAAAACGTGCTGTTTTGTTTAAATAAGCATTTTCAAGCATTTTAGATAGTTGAAATCGTTCAAATAGACGCAATATTAATAAAAAACGAATAATATAAATTTCGTCGTTTTATGTTGTTTTACGCGTTAAAACGCAGATTAAAGCTAAAAACGTGCTGTTTTGCTAAAATAAGCATTTTCAACATTTTAGATCGTTGAAATGTTCCGAATAGAAGCAATATTAATAAAAAACGAATAAAAAAAAAATTCGTCTTTTTTATGCTGTTTTAGGCGTTAAAACGCAGATTAAAGCTCAAAACGTGCTGTTTTGCTAAAATAAGTATTTTCAAGCTTTTTAGATCGTTGAAATCGTTCAAATAGACGCAATATTAATAAAAACGAATAATAAAATTTCGTCGTTTTTATGCTGTTTCACGCGTTAAAACGCGGGATTAAAGCTCAAAACGTGCTGATTTGCTAAAATAAGCATTTTCAAGCATTTTAGATCGTTGAAATCGTTCAAATAGACGCAATATTAATAAAACGAATAATAAAATCGTCGTTTTATGCGTTTACGCGAAAAACGCAGATTAAACTAAAAAGGGCTGTTATGCTAAAAAAGACGTTTTTTAAAC
>NW_027046299.1:0-28012 GCF_025399875.1 Dalotia coriaria | reverse complement strand
ATTAAAAAAAAAGCAAAAATTTTCAAGCTTTAGATCGTTGAAATCGTTCAAATAGAGCAATATTAATAAAAACGAATAATAAAAATCGTTTTTGCGTCGTTTTAAAATGCTGTTTAAATAAGCATTTTCAAGCTTTTAGATCTTGAAATCGTTCAATGAACAATATAAAAAAACAATAATAAAAATTTCGTGTTTTATGCGTTTACGTAAAACCTGATTAAACTCAAAACGTTTTTTTTAAACAAACATTTTCAAGCTTTTTTAGATCGTTGAAATCGTTTTAAATAAAAGCAATATTAATAAAAACGAATAATAAAAATTCGTCATTTTATGCTTTTTTTACGCGTTAAAACGCAGATTAAAGCTCAAAACTTGCTGTTTTCCCTAAAATAAGCATTTTCAAGCATTTTAGATCGTTGAAATCGTTCAAATAGAGCAATATTAATAAAAACGAATAAAAAAAAATTTCGTCGTTTTTTATGCTGTTTTACGCGTTAAAACGCAGAAAAAAACTCAAAACGTGCTGTTTTGCTAAAATAAGCATTTTCAAGCATTTTAGATCGTTGAAATCGTTCCAAATGAACAATATTAATAAAAAACGATAATAAAAATTCGTCGTTTTATGCTGTTTACGCGTTAAAACGCAGATTGAAGCTCAAAACGTGCTGTTTTGCTAAAATAAGCATTTTCAAGCATTTTAGATCGTTTAAATCGTTCAAATAAGACGCAATATTAATAAAAACGAATAATAAAAATTTTCGTCGTTTTTATGCTGTTTTACGCGTTAAAACGCAAAATTAAAACTCAAAACGTGCTGTTTTGCTTAAAAAAGCATTTTCAAGCATTTTAGATCGTTGAAATCGTTCAAATAAAACGCAATATTAATAAAAACGAATAATAAAAATTCGTCGTTTTTATGCTGTTTTACGCGTTAAAACACTGATTAAAGCTCAAAACGTGCTGTTTTGCTAAAATAAGCATTTTCAAGCATTTTAGATCGTTGAAATCGTTCAAATAGACGCAATATTAATAAAAACGAATAATAAAATTTCGTCGTTTTTATGCTGTTTTACGCGTTAAAGGCAGAATAAAGTTAAAACGTGCTGTTTTGCTAAAATAAGCATTTTCAAGCATTTTAGATCGTTGAAATCGTTCAAATAGACGCAATATTAATAAAAACGAATAATAAAAAATTCGTCGTTTTTATGCTGTTTTACGCGTTAAAACGCAGAATAAAGCTCAAAACGTGCTGTTTTGCTTAAATAAGCTTTTCAGCATTAATCGTTGAAATCGTTTAAAAGAGAATATTAATAAAAACGAATTTATCGTTTTTATGTTTTACGTTAAATAGACGCAAATTAAAAAAACGATAATAAAAAATTCTGTTTTAGCTGTACGTTAAAAGCAGTTAAAGTAAACATGGTTTTATAAAAAACATATAAGATTTTGTCGTTAATCGTTAAAAGAAAATAATAAAAACGAATCAAAACGTTCTGTTTTGTAAATACGCTTAAATTTAATAATAAAACGTCGTTTTGAAATATATTAAAAGAATTTAAAATCGTTATGTTTTACTAAAAAGATTAACTAAAATGTTTTTTCTTTAACTTAAATAGATTTTAATGAAAACGCTGATTCAAAATTAAATCATTTTAAGCATTTTAATTCGTTGAAATGTTATTAACGCGTTATAAAAAAGCTAATAAATTTGTTTTAATATGCTTTTAACGCTTAATCGAAAACATAAAATAGCAATATTAATAAAAACGAATAATAAAAAATTCGTCGTTTTAGCGTTTTACGCAGTTAAAACGCAGATTAAAATAAAAGGGCTTTTTCAAATGCTTTTTCAACATTTAAATCGTTAAATGAAAAATAGAAACAATATTAATAAAAAAATTAAATTGGTTTTACTTTTCCGTTAAAACGCGTTAAACTAAAAATCGTTTTGAAAAATAAGATTTTAAAGCATTTAATCGTTGAAATATTAAAAGATTAATTAAAAAACGTTAAAATTTCGCTTTTTAGCGTTTTGGCTTAAAACGCAGATTAAAATTAAAATCGTTTTGCTAAAATGCATTTTAAGCTTTTTTAACGTTAAAATCGTTTAATAAGCATATTATTAAACGTTAAAAATTCGATTTTAATGCTGTTTTAGCGTTAAAACGGATTAAAGCTAAACTTGTTTTCTAAAATAAAGCATTTTGGCATTTGATCGTTAAAATCCGTTAAATAGACGTTTATAAAAACGAATAAAAAACTTCGCGTTTTATAAATTTTAGCGTTAAACAGTTAAATTTAAAAATCGTTTTAAAATAAGCATTTTAAGCATTTTAACGTTAAACTTTCAAATAAGCAATTTATTAAACAGATAAACCCGTGTTTTATGCTGTTTTACCTTTAAAACGAAATTTAAAAGTAAACATTTTCATAACATTTCAAGCTTTAATCGTTGAAATCACGTAACGCAATCAAATAAAACGAATAATAAAATTCTGTTTTAGCTTTTACGCTTTAAACGCGAAAAAATAAAAATGCTTTCTAAAAAAGCATTTAAATTTAGATCGTTAAATCGTTTCAAATAGACGCAAAAATACAAAAACGAATAAAAAAATTTTCTGTTTTAGCGGAAACCGTTAAACCAGTTTAAAAGCTAAAAACTGCGTTTGAAATAAGCATTTTCAGCTTTTAAAAACGTTAAATCGTTCAAATGAGCATTTATAAAAACGAATAAAAAAATTTCTCTTTTTAATGCGTTTTACCGTTAAAACCAGAATAAAGTCAAAACTGCTTTTGCAAATAATAAGATTTTCAACATTTTAACGTTAAACGTTAAATAACGCATATTAATAAAACAATTTTTAAAAATTGCTTTTAAGCTTTTTTACGCGAAACGCAATTAAATAAAAGGGTTTTCAAAAAAAAATTTTTCCTTTTAGTCGTTTAAATCGTTCAAAAAAGAATAAATAAAACCGTAATAAAAATTCGCTTTTAATGCTTTTTACCGTTAAAACGCAGATTAAATAAAACGTTTTTAAAACATTTCGTTTTGATCGTTGTCGCTTAAAAGCAATTTAAAAAAAACGAATTAAAAAAACATTTTTAAAGCGTTTTACCGTTAAACGCAGATTAAAGCTAAAACTTTTTAAAAACAAAAAAAATTTTAAGCATTTTTGACGTTAAACGTTCAAAAGCGCAATTTAAAAAAAACGATTAAAAAAAATTTCGCGTTTTTAACATTTTTAGCGTTAAAACGGAATAAAATAAAAACTTTGTAAAATAAGCATTTTCAGCATTTTTAGTCGTTAAACGTTAAATAACGCATTTTAAAAAAAATAAATTTTCACTTTTTAGTGTTAAACCGTTAAAAGCGCAATTAAAAAACATAAAATTTTTGTAAAACTTTTAAGCATTTTGTCGTTAAAACGCAAATAAAGCAAAATTTAAAAAACTTTTTAAAATTTTTGTCGTTATCGTTAAAGCGTAAAAAAAAAATCAAAAGTGCTTTTTTTAAAATAGCTTTTCGCATTAGACGTTAAAATAAAACGTGCGTTTCAAAATAAAACAATTTTAAAATTTGTCGTTTTAATCGTTTTAAGCAAAAACAGGAATAAAGTAAAAAATAACTTTTTTAAAAACTTTTTCGCGTTAAAGAATTAAACTCAAAAGCCAATATTTAAAAACAAATTTTAAAATTTGTCGTTAAATCTTGTTTACGCGTTAAAAAAAAAAATAAAAACGTCTTTTTTTAAAATAGTTTTCCGTTTAGACTTTGAAACGTCAAAAGACGCTTTTTAAAAAAAAGAATATTAAAATTTGTCTTTTTAAATCTGTTTACGCGTTAAACAAAAAAAACTAAAATTGTTTTGCTTATGCATTTAAGTTTTTTAACCGTTAAATCGTTCAAATAAGCATTTATAAAAACAAATAAAAAAAAAATTTCGACTTTTTTATCTTTTCGCGTTAAAAGCAGATTAAAGCTAAAAGGGCTGTTTTGCTAAAATGCATTTTTCGCATTTAAGATCGTTAAAATCATTCAATGGAATCAAATAACGAATATTAAAAAATTTGTCTTTTTATTTTACGCGTTAAAAGCGAATAAGCTAAAACGTGTTTTTTAAAAAAGCTTTTTCAACCATTTTGACTTAATCGTTAATAGCGAAAAATCCAACAAAGAAAAAAAAAAATTTTTTTTTCTTTTTAGCTTTTTAAACGCGTTAAACCAAACAGCTTTGCAAATCTTTTGCTTTTAAAAACGTTAAATTTTTAAATCGCAAATTTAAAAACGAATAAAAAAACGTGTAATTTTTTGGGTTAAACGCGTAACTCAAAACGCGTTAAAAAAGCTTTTAAAATTTTAGATCGTTAAATCGTTAAATGGAAATATTAATAAAACAAATAATAAACGTTTTTATTCTTTTTACGCGTTAAAACGCAGATTAAACTCAAAAGTGCTTTTTAAAATTTAAACATTTTCAAGCATTTTAGATCGTTGAAATCGTTCAAATAGGCAATATTAATAAAAACAAAAAATAAAAATTCGTCGTTTTTATGCTGTTTTCGCGTTAAAACGCGTTTAAAAACTCAAAACGTGCTTTTTTTAAAAAAGCATTTTCAAGCATTTTAGATCGTTGAAATCGTCAAATAGAAGCAATATTAATAAAAACGAATAATAAAAATTCGTCGTTTTATGCTTTTTGGGGTTTAAAAACGCAGATTAAACAAACGTGCTGTTTTCCCAAATAACATTTTGATTTAAATCGTGAAATGTTAAAAAACGAAATTTTAATAAAAACGATTAAAATTTCGTCGTTTTATGCTGTTTTGCGTTAAACGCGAATAACTCAAACTCTTTTGCTAAAATAAGCATTTTCAGCATTTTAGATCGTTGAAATCGTTCAATAGACCATATTAATAAAAAAATAAAAAATTCGTCGTTTATCTTACGCGTTAAACGCGTTAAACTCAAAACTGCTGTTTTGTTCGCATTTCAGCATTTTGATCGTTGAAATCATCAGCGAACAAAATAAAAACGAAAATAAATTTCGTCGTTTTTAGCTGTTTTGCGTAAAACGCGAATAAGCTCAAAACGTGCTGTTTTGTAATAGCATTTCAACCTTGCGAATGTAAATAGACGCAATATTAATAACGAATAATAAAATTTCGTCGTTTGCGGCGTTAAAACGCAGATTAAACTCAAAATCTGTTTTGCAAAATAAGCATTTTCAGCTTTTAGATCTTGAAATCGTTCAAATAGACGCAATATTAATAAAAACGATAAAAAAATTTCGTCGTTTTTTTTGTTTTCGCTTAAAACGCAGAATAAACTCAAACGTCTGTTTGCTAAATAAGCATTTTCAACATTTTAGATCGTTGAAATCGTTCATAGACGCAATATTAATAAAAACAAATAATAAAATTCGTCGTTTTATGCTGTTTTCGCGTTAAAACGCAGATTAAACTCAAAACGTGCTGTTTTGCTAAAATAAGCATTTCAAGCATTTTAGATCGTTGAAATCGTTCAAATAGAAGCAATATTAATAAAAACGAATAATAAAAATTCGTCGTTTTTATGCTGTTTTACGCGTTAAAACGCAGATTAAAGCTCAAAACGTGCTGTTTTGCTATAATAAGCATTTTAAGCATTTTAGATCGTTGAAATCGTTCAAATAGAGCAATATTAATAAAAACGAATAATAAAAATTCGTCGTTTTTATGCTGTTTTACGCGTTAAAACGCAGATTAAAGCTCAAAACGTGCTGTTTTGCTAAAATAAGCATTTTCAAGCATTTTAGATCGTTGAAATCAGTTCAAATAGACACAATATTAATAAAAACGAATAATAAAAATTCGTCGTTTTTATGCTGTTTTACGCGTTAAAACGCAGAATAAAGCTCAAAACGTGCTGTTTTGCTAAAATAAGCATTTTCAAGCATTTTAGATCGTTGAAATCGTTCAAATAGACGCAATATTAATAAAAACGAATAATAAAAATTTCGTCGTTTTTATGCTGTTTTACGCGTTAAAACGCAGATTAAAGCTCAAAACGTGCTGTTTTGCTAAAATAAGCATTTTCAAGCATTTTTAGATCGTTGAAATCGTTCAAATAGAAGCAATATTAATAAAAACGAATAAAAAAAATTTCGTCTTTTTTATGTTTTTTTTACGCTTTAAAAACGCAGAAAAAAAGCTAAAAACGTGCTTTTTTTGAAAAAATAAGCATTTTCAACCATTTTAGATCGTTGAAATCTTTCCAAATAGACGCAAATTAAAAAAAACGAATAATAAAATTTCGCCCTTTTTTTTATGTTTTTTTTACGCGTTAAAACGGGTTTAAAAGCTAAAAACGTGCTTTTTTGCTAAAAAAAAAGCTTTTTCAACCCAGATGTTGAAATGCAAATAAAAGCAATATTAATAAAAACGAATAAAAAAAAATTTTTCGTTTTTATGCTTTTACGCGTTAAAACGCAAAATTAAAGCTAAAAACGTGCTTTTTTGTAAAAAAATTTGTTTTAATCGTTAAAACCTTTCCCAAAAAAGACGAAATAAATAAAAACAAATAAAAAAAATTTCGTCTTTTTTATGCTTTTTTTACGCGTTAAAACGCGTTTAAAAAGCTAAAAACGGGGCTGTTTTGTTTTAAAAAAAAGTTTTCCAAGCATTTTAGATCTTTGGGAAATCTTTTAAATAAAAGCAATATTAATAAAAAAAAATAAAAAATTTTCGTCTTTTTTATGCTGTTTTCCGCGTTAAAACGCAGATTAAAGCTCAAAACGTGCTTTTTTAAAAAATAAGCATTTTCAAGCTTTTTTGGATCGTTGAAATCTTCAAATAGAAGAAATTATTAATAAAAAAACGAATAAAAAAAATTTCGTCTTTTTTTATGCTGTTTTACGCGTTAAAACGCAAAATTAAAGCTCAAAACGTGCTGTTTTGTTAAAATAAGCATTTTCAAGCATTTGATGGGTTGAAATCTTTAAATAAAAGCAATAAAATAAAAACGAATAAAAAAAAATTTCGTCTTTTTATTTTGGTTTTACGCGTTAAAACGCAAAATTAAAGCTCAAAACGTGCTGTTTTGCTAAAAAAAGCATTTTCAACCATTTTAGATCGTTGAAATCGTTCAAAAAGCAATATTAAAAAAAAAACGAATAAAAAATTTCGTCTTTTTTATGCTGTTTTCGCTTTAAAAACGCGGGTTAAAAAGCTAAAAACGTGCTGTTTTGTTTAAAAAAGCATTTTCGCTTTTTGGGATTTGAAATCTTTCAAATAAAAGCAATATTAATAAAAACGAATAAAAAAAAATTTCGTCTTTTTTATGTTTTTTTTAGGGTTAAAACGCAGAATAAAGCTCAAAACGTGCTTTTTTTGCAAAAAATAAGATTTTCAAAGCTTTTTTAGATCGTTGAAATCACGTTCCCAAATAGACGCAATAAAAAAAAAAAAAAAATAAAAAAAAAATTTCGTCTTTTTATGCTGTTTTGCGTTAAAACCCCGGGGAAAATAAAAAACGTGCTGTTTTGCTAAAATAAGCATTTTCAATTTTAAAATCGGGGGAAATCGTTCAAATAAAAGCAATATTAATAAAACGAATAAAAAAAAATTTGTCTTTTTTTATGTTGTTTTACGGGGTTAAAACGAATTAAAACTAAAAACGTGCTGTTTTGCTAAAATAAGCATTTTCAAGCTTTTTAGATCGTTGAAATCGTTCAAATAAAAGCAATAAAAAAACGAATAAAAAAAAATTTCGTCTTTTTTTATGCTGTTTTCGCTTTTAAAAGGGGGGGAATTAAAGCTAAAAACGTGCTTTTTTGCTAAAAAAGGGCATTTTTCAAGCATTTTGGGTCGTTGAAATCTTCAAATAGACGCAATATTAATAAAACAAATAAAAAAAATTTTCGTCGTTTTATGTTGTTTGCTTTAAAAACGCGTTTAAAAACTCAAAAGGGCTGTTTTCCCCAAAAAAAAGCATTTTCAAGCATTTTAGATCGTTGAAATCGTTCAAATAAAAGAAATTTTAAAAAAACGAATAAAAAAAATTTTCGTCTTTTTTTTATGCTTTTTTACGCTTTAAAAAACGAATTAAACCCTCAAAACGTTTTTTTGGGCCAAAAATAAGCATTTTCAAGTTTTTTTAGATCGGGGAAATCTTTCAAATAGAAGCAATTTTAAAAAAACGAATAAAAAAAATTTTCGTCGTTTTTATGCTTTTTTACGCTTTAAAAACGCAAAATTAAAAGCTCAAACGGCTGTTTTGTTTAAAATAAGCATTTTCAAGCATTTTAGATCGTTAAAATCTTTAAATAAAAGAAATTTTAAAAAAAAAAACGAATAAAAAAAATTTTCGTCTTTTTTCCCCTTGTTTTACGCGTTAAAACGCAGAAAAAAAACCCTCAAAACGTGCTGTTTTGCAAAAAATAAGCATTTTCAACCATTTTAGATCGTTAAAACCGTTCAAATAGACGCAATATTAAAAAAAAACGTAAAAAAATTTCGTCTTTTTTATGCTTTTTTTACGCTTTAAAAAACGCAGAAAAAAACCCTAAAAAAGGGCTTTTTGAAAAAAATAAGCATTTTCAAGCTTTTTAGATCGTTGAAATCGTTCAAATAAAAGCAATATTAAAAAAAAAACGAATAAAAAAAATTTTCCGTCTTTTTTATGCTTTTTTACGCTTAAAACGCAAAATTAAAGCTCAAAACGTGCTTTTTTGCTAAAATAAGCATTTTAAAATTTTAGATCGTTGAAATCTTTCCCAAATAGACGCAATTTTAAAAAAAAAAAAAAATTCCCCGTCGTTTTTGTTTTACGCTTTAAAAACGCAAAATTAAAGCTCAAAAGTGCTGTTTTGCTAAAATCATTTTCAAGCTTTTTAAGATCGTTGAAACGTTAAATAAAAGCAATATTAAAAAAAAACAAAATAAAAAAAATTTCGTCTTTTTTATGTTGTTTTACGCGTTAAAACGCGGGATTAAAAGCTCAAAACGTGCTGTTTTGTTTAAAAAAAGCATTTTCAAGCATTTTAGATCGGGGAAACCCGTTCAAATAGAAAGCAATATTAATAAAAACGAATAAAAAAAAAAATTCGTCTTTTTTATGCTGTTTTACGCTTTAAAAACCGCAGATTAAAGCTAAAAACCTTTTTTGCTAAAATAAGCATTTTCCCCTTTTTTGGGTCGTTGAAACCCCAAAAATAAAAGCAATATTAAAAAAACGATAATAAAAAATTTTCGTCGTTTTAAAAGCTTTTTTTACGCTTTAAAAAACGCGATTAAAGCTCAAAACGTGCTGTTTTGCAAAAAAGCCCCCATTTAAAGCATTTTAGATCGTTGAAATCGTTCAAATAGAGGGCAATATTAAAAAAAACGAAAAAAAAAATTTCGTCGTTTTATGCTTTTTTCCCCTTAAAAAACCGTTTAAAAAGCTCAAAACGTGCTTTTTTTCAAAAGCATTTTCAAGCTTTTTAGATCGTTGAAATCGTTCAAATAAAAGCAAATTAATAAAAAACGAATAATAAAAATTTCGTCTTTTTTATGCTGTTTTACGCGAAAAAAACCTGTTTAAAAAATAAAACGTGCTGTTTTTGTTTAAAATAAGCATTTTCAAGCATTTTAGATCGTTAAAATTTTTAAATAAAAGCAATATTAAAAAAAAACGAATAAAAAAAATTTTGCGTTTTTATGCGGGGAACGCGTTAAAAGGCAGAAAAAAAACTCAAAACGTGCTTTTTTTAAAATTAAGCATTTTCAAGCATTTTAGATCGTTGAAACCCTTTTCAAATAGACGCAATATTAATAAAAAACGAAAAAAAAAAAAATTTCGTCTTTTTTTATGCTGTTTTACGCGTTAAAACGCAGAATAAAGCTAAAAACTGCTGTTTTGCTAAAATAAGCATTTTCAAGCATTTTAGATCGTTGAAATCGTTCAAATAGAAAAAAATTTTAAAAAAAAAGGGAATAATAAAAAAATTGGGTCTTTTTTTATGCTTTTTTTTACGCGTTAAAACGCAGATTAAAGCTCAAAACGTGCTTTTTTTGGCAAAAAAGCTTTTTCCCAAGCATTTTAGATCGTTGAAATCGTTCAAATAGACGCAATATTAAAAAAAACGAATAAAAAAAAAATTTCGTCTTTTTTTATGCTTTTTTGGGGGTTAAAAACGCGAAAAAAAGCCAAAAGGCTTTTTTCCTAAAATAAGCATTTTCAAGCATTTTGGATGTTGAAATCGTTCAAATAGACGCAATATTAAAAAAAAACGAATAATAAAAAAATTTCGTCTTTTTTTATGTTGTTTTCGGGGTTAAAAACGCAGATTAAAACTAAAAAACGTGCTGTTTTGCTAAAAAAAACATTTTCAAGCTTTTAGATCGTTGAAATCGTTCAAATAGAAGCAATATTAATAAAACGAGAATAATAAAAATTCGTCGTTTTGCTGTTTTACGCGTTAAAACGCAGATTGAAGCCTCAAAACGTGCTGTTTTGGTATATAAAAATAAGCATTTTCAAGCATTTTAGATCGTTGAAATCGTTCAACAGACGCAATATTAATAAAAACGAATAATAAAAAATTCGTCGTTTTTATGCTGTTTTACGCGTTAAAACGGAGAATAAAAGCTCAAAAACGTGCCGTTTGCTAAAATAAGCATTTTCAAGCATTTTAGATCGTTGAAATCGTTCAAAATAGACGCACATTAATAAAACGAATAATAAAAATTCCCTGTCGTTTTTATGCCGTTTACGCGTTAAAACGTGCAGATTAAAGCTCAAAACGCGCTTGTTTTGCTAAAATAAGCATTTTCAAGCATTTTTAGACGTTGAAATCGTTCAAATAGAAGCAATATTAATAAAAACGAATAATAAAAATTCGTCGTTTTTATGCTGTTTTACGCGTTAAAACGCAGATTAAAGCTCAAAAACGTGCTGTTTTTGCTAAAATATGCATTTTCAAGCATTTTAGATCGTTGAAATCGTTCAAATAGACGCAATATTAATAAAAAACGAATAATAAAAATTTCGTCGTTTTTATGCTGTTTACGCGATAAAACACTGATTAAAGCTCACAAAACGTGCTGTTTTGCTAAAATAAGCATTTTCTGCCATTTTAGATCGTTGAAATCGTTCAAATAGACGCAATATTAATAAAAACGAATAATAAAAAAATTCTGTCGTTTTTATGCTGTTTTACGCGTTAAAAAGGCAGAATAAAGCTCAAAACGTGCTGTTTTGCTAAAATAAGCATTTTCATGATTTTAGACGTTGAAATCGTTCAAATAGACGCACATACAAAACCAGCCAAAAATTTACCGCTTACGCCGTTTACGTGTTAAAAATCGCAGAATAAAGCTCACAAAACGTGCCGCCGCTTAAAATAAGCATTTTCAAGCATTTTAGGATCGTTGAAAAATCGTTCAAATAGAAATTTCGCTAATAGTAATAAAAAAACGAATAATAAAAAATTTCGTCGTTTTATGCTGTTTTACGCGTTAAAACGCAGATTAAAGCCTTCAAAACGCTGTTTTGCTAAAATAATCATTTTCGACATTTCCAGATCGTTGAAATCGTTCAAATAGACGTTAAATATTAATAAAAAAACGAATAATAAAAAAATTTCGTCGTTTTTATGTTGTTTTACGCGTTAAAACGAACAAAGCTCAAAACGTGCTGTTTTGCTAAAAAATAAGCATTTTCAAAGCATTTTAGATCGCTTGGAAATCGTTCAACAGACGCAATATTAATAAAAAAACGAATAATGCGTACCCCGCCGTTTTATGCTGTTTTACGCGTTAACGCAGATTATTCAAAAACGTGCTGTTTTGCTAAAATAAGCATTTTCAAGCATTTAGATCGTTGAACCGTTCAAATAGACGCAATATTAATAAAACGAATAATAAAAAATTCTGTCGTTTTTATGCTGTTTTACGCGTTAAAACACTGATTAAAGCTCAAAACATGCTGTTTTGCTAAAATAAGCATTTCTACATTTTAGATCGTTGAAATCGTCTTCAAATAGACGCAATATTAATAAAAAACGAATAATAAAAAATTCGTCGTTTTTATGCTGCTCTACGTTAAAAAATGCAGATTAAAAGCCTCAAAACGTTGTTTTGCTAAAATAAAGCATTTTCAAGCATTTTAGATCGCGTTGGTCTTTCAAATAGAAGCAATATTAATAAAAAACGAATAATAAAAAATTCGTCGTTTTTATGCTGTTTTTACGCGTTAAAAACGCAGATTGCTCAAAACGTGCTGTTTTGCTAAAACAAGCATTTTCTGCCATTTTAGATCGTTGAAATCACCTTCCAAATAGACGCAATCAAAATAAAACGAATAATAAAATTTGCTCGCTTTATGTTTACGCGTTAAAACGCAGAATAAAGCTCAAACGTGCTGTTTTGCTAAAAATAAGCATTTTCAAGCATTTTAGATCGTTGAAATTGTTCAAATAGACGCAATATTAATAAAAGTACGAATAATAAAACATTTTGTCGTTTTATGCTGTTTTACGCGTTAAAACGCAGATTAAAGCTCAAAACGTGCTGTTTACAAAATAAGCATTTTCAAGCATTTTAGATCGTTGAAATCGTTCAAATAGACGCAATATTAATAAAAAACGAATAATAAAAATTTCGTCGTTTTTATGCTGTTTTACGCGCTAAAAAACACTGGATTAAAGTCGGCAACATGCTGTTTTGCTAAAAATAAGCATTTTCGCCATTTTAGATCGCTGTACCCGTTCAAATAGATGCGCAATATAATAAAACGAATAATAAAAATTCGTCGTTTTTATGCTGTTTTACGCGTTAAAATGCAGACAAAGCTCAAAACGTGCTGTTTTGCTGTAAAATAAGCATTTTCAAGCATTTTAGATCGTTGGAAATCTTTTCAAATAGAAGCAATATTAATAAAAACGAATAATAAAAATTCGTCGTTTTTATAAAGCTGTTTTACGCGTTAAAACGCAGATTAAAGCTCAAACGTGCTGTTTGCTAAAATAAGCATTTTCAAGTACTTTAGATCGTTGAACTATCAAATAGACGCAATCAAAAATAAAACGAATAATAAAAATTTCGTCGTTTTTATGCTGTTTTACGCGTTAAAACGCAGAATAAAGCTCAAACGTGCTGTTTTGCTAAAATAATAAGCATTTTCAAGCATTTAGATCGCTGAAATTGTTCAACAGACGCAATATTAATAAAACGAATAATAAATATTTTGTCGTTTTTATGCTGTTTTTACGCGTTAAAACGCAGATTAAAGCTCAAAACGTGCTGTTTTGCTAAAATAAGCATTTTCAAGCATTTTAGATCGTTGAAATCTTTCTGCTAAATAGAAGCAATATTAATAAAAACGAATAATAAAAATTCGTCGTTTTATAAGCTGTTTTACGCGTTAAAAACGCAGGATTAAAGCTCAAACGTGCTGTTTTGCTGCTAAAATAAGCATTTTTCAAGCATTTTAGATCGTTGAAATCATTCAAATAGACGCAATCAAAAATAAAAACGAATAATAAAATTACCGTTTTATAGTTGCTTACGCGTTAAAACGCAGAATAAAAGCCTAAAACGGCTGTTTTGCTGTACCAAGCATTTTCAACCATTTTAGATCGTTGAAATCGTTCGCCAAATAGACGCAATATTAACAAAAACGAATAACAAAAATTTCGTCGTTTTATGTTGTTTACGCGTTAAACGCAGATTAAAGCTCAAAAACGTGCTGTTTTCCTAAAATAAGCATTTTCAAGCTTTTTAGATCGTTGAAATCGTTCAAATAGACGCGCACATTAATAAAAACGAATAATAAAATTTCGTCGTTTTATGTTGTTTTACGCGTTAAAACGCAGAATAAAGCTCAAAACGTGCTGTTTTGCTAAAAATAAGCGACGCCAGTCCAGGACCAAACGTCCTTAAAGTTCAAACAACGCACCAGTCGTTCACAGCGCTGCTCTACGCCGCATTTCAAAACCGCCGGTCACGCGTCAGCGTATTTGACCGTTTGCACCAAATAGAAGCAATATTAAATAAAACGAATAATAAAAAATTGTCGTTTTATAGTGCTGTTTACGCGTTAAAACGCAGATTGTGCTCAAACGTGCTGTTTCAAATAAGCATTTTCAAGCATTTTAGATCGTTGAAATCGTTCAAATAGAAGCAATATTAATAAAAACGAATAATAAAAAATTCGTCGTTTTTATGTTTTACGCGTTAAAATCAGTATAGATTAAGCTCAAACGTGCTGTTTTGCTAAAATAAGCATTTTCAAGCATTTTAGATCGTTGAAATCGTTCAAATAGACGTGCAAGTAATATTAATAAAACAATAATAAAAATTTCGTCGTTTTGTTGTTTTACGCGTTAAAACGCTGATTAAAGCTCAAACCGTGGCTGTTTTGCTAAAATAAGCATTTTCAAAGCATTTTAGATCGTTGAAATCGTTCAAATAGATGCGCATTATTAATAAAACAAATAATAAAAAATTCGTCGTTTTGCCGTTTTACGCGTTAAAACGCAGATTAAAAGCTCAAAACGCTGTTTTGCTAAAAATAAGATTTTCGCTTTTTAGATCGTTGAAATCGTTCAAATAGAAGCTAAATATTAATAAAAACGAATAATAAAAAAATTTTGTCGTTTTTATGTTGTTTTACGCGTTAAAAACGCAGATTGCGCTCAAACGTGCTGTTTTGCTTAAATAAGCATTTTCAAGCATTTTAGACGTTGAAATCGTTTAAATAGAAGCAATATTAATAAAAAAACGAATAATAAAAAATTCGTCATTTTATGCTGTTTTACGCGTTAAAACGCAGATTAAAAGCTCAAAACGTGCTGTTTTTATTAAAAAATAAGCATTTTCAAGCATTTTAGATCGTTGAAATCGTTCAAATAGACGCAATATTAATAAAAAACGAATAATAAAAATTTCGTCGTTTTATGTTGTTTTACGCGTTAAAACGCAGAATAAAGCTCAAACGTGCTGTTTTGCTGAAATAAGCATTTTCAAGCATTTAGATCGTTGAAATCGTTCAAATAGAAGCAATATTAATAAAAACGAATAATAAAAATTCGTCGTTATTATTATGCTGTTTTACGCGTTAAAACGCAGATTAAAAGCTCAAAACGTGCTGTTTTGCTAAAATAAGCATTTTCAAGCATTTTAGGATCGTTGAAATCGTTCAACAGGACGCAATATTAATAAAAAAAACGAATAATAAAATTCGTCGTTTTTATGCTGTTTTACGCCAAAACGCAGAATAAAGCTCAAACGTGCTGTTTTGCTAAAATAAGCATTTCAAGCATTTTTAGATCGTTGAAATCGTTCAAATAGACGCAATATTAATAAAAAACGAATAATAAAATTTCTGCCGTTTTATGCTGTTTTACGTTAAAAACGCAGATTAAAAGCTCAAACGTGCTGTTTTGCTAAAATAAGCATTTTCAAGCATTTTAGATCGTTGAAATCGTTCAACAGAAGCAATATTAATAAAAAACGAATAATAAAAAAATTCGTCGTTTTATGCTGTTTTACGCGTTAAAAACGCAGATTTTAAAGCTCAAAACGTGCTGTTTTGCTAAACAAGCATTTTCAAGCATTTTAGATCGTTGAAATCGTTCAAATAGACGCAATATTAATAAAAACGAATAAAAATTTCGTCGTTTTATGCTGTTTTACGCGTTAAAAGGCATCAAAGCTCAAAACGTGCTGTTTTGCTAAAATAAGCATTTTCAAGCATTTTAGATCGTTGAAATCGTTCAAATAGATGCAATATTAATAAAAAAAAACGAATAACAAAAAAATTCGTCGTTTTATGCTGTTTTACGTTAAAACGCAGAATAAAGCCTCAAAACGTGCTGTTTTGCTAAAATAAGCATTTTCAAGCATTTTAGACGTTGAAATCGTTCAAATAGAAGCAATAGTAATAAAAAACGAATAATAAAAAATCTGTCGTTTTATGCTGTTTTACGCGTTAAAACGCAGATTAAAAGCTCAAACGTGCTGTTTCGCTAAAATAACTTTCGAGCATTTCATCGTTGAAATCGTTCAAATAGACGCAATATTAATAAAAACGAATAATAAAATTTCGTCGTTTTTATAAGCTGTTTTACGCGTTAAAACGCGCAGAACAAAGCTCAAACGTGCTGTTTTTGCTAAAATAAGCATTTTCTTAAGCATTTTAGATCGTTGAAATCGTTCAGACGCAATATTAATAAAAACGAATAATAAAAATTTCGCCGTTTTTATGCTGTTTTTACGCGTTAACGCAGATTAAAAGCTCAAAACGCGCTGTTTTGCTAAAATAAGCATTTTCAAGCATTTTAGGATCGTTGAAATCGTTCAAATAGACGCAATAAAAACGAATAATAAAAATTTCGTCGTTTTATGCTGTTTTACGTTAAAAACACTGATTAAAGCTCAAACGTGCTGTTTTGCTAAAATAAGCATTTTCAAGCATTTTAGATCGCTGAAACCGTTCAACAGACGCAATATTAATAAAAACGAATAATAAAAATTTCGTCGTTTTATGCTGTTTTACGCGTTAAAACGAATAAAGCTCAAAACGTGCTGTTTTGCTAAAATAAGCATTTTCAAGACGATCGCGAAATCGTTCAAATAGATGCAATATTAATAAAAACGAATAATAAGAAATTCGTCGTTTTTATGCTGTTTACGCGCTTAAAACGCAGAATAAAGCTCAAAACGTGCTGTTTTGCTAAAATAAGCATTTTCAAGCATTTTAGATCGTTGGAAATCGTTCAAATAGACGCAATATTAATAAAAACGAATAATAAAAAATTTCGTCGTTTTATGTTATTTACGCGTTAAAACGCAGATTAAAAGCTCAAAAACGCTGTTTTATAAAATAAGCGTTTTCAAGCATTTTAGATCGTTGAACCGTTCAAATAGAAGCAATATTAATAAAAAACGAATAATAAAAAATTCCTCGTTTTATGCTGTTTTACGCGTTAAAACGCAGATTAAAAGCTCAAACGTGCTGTTTTGCTAAATAAGATTTTCAAGCATTTTAGATCGTTGAAATCGTTCAAATAGAAGCAATATTAATAAAAATCGAATAATAAAAATTCGTCGTTTTATGCTGTTTTACGCGTTAAAACGCAGATTAAAACTCAAAACGTGCTGTTTTGCTAAAATAAGCATTTTCAAGCATTTTAGATCGTTGAAATCGTTCAAATAGACGCAATATTAATAAAACGAATAATAAAATTTCGTCGTTTTTTATGCTGTTTTACGCGTTAAAACGCTGATTAAAAGCTAAAACGTGTGTGTGCAAAATAAGCATTTTCAAGCATTTAGATCGTTGAAATCGTTCAAATAGACGCAATATTAATAAAAACGAATAATAAAAAGTTAAATCGTTTTTATGCTGTTTTACGCGTTAAAACGCAGAATAAAGCTCAAAACGTGCTGTTGCTAAAATAAGCATTTTCAAGCATTTTAGATCGTTGAAATCGTTCAAATAGAAGCATATTAATAAAAACGAATATAAAAAATTCGTCGTTTTATGCTGTTTTACGCGTTAAAACGCAGATTAAAGCTCAAACGTGCTGTTTTGCTAAAATAAGCATTTTCAAGCTTTTAGATCGTTGAAATCGTTCAAATAGACGCAATATAATAAAAACGAATAATAAAATGTCGTCTTTTTTATGCTGTTTTACGCGTTAAAACGCAGATTAAGCTCAAAACGTGCTGTTTTGCAAAACGTGCTGTTTTGCTAAAATAAGATTTTCAAGCATTTTAGTGTTGAAATCGTTCAAATAGAGCAATATTAATAAAAACGAATAATAAAAATTTGTCGTTTTTGCTGTTTTACGCGTTTAAACGCAGATTAAAGCTCAAAACGTGCTGTTTTGCTAAAATAAGCATTTTCAAGCATTTTAGATCGTTGAAATCGTTCAAATAGACGCAATATTAATAAAAACGAATAATAAAAATTTCGTCGTTTTATGCTGTTTTACGCGTTAAAACGCGATTAAAGCTCAAAACGTGCTGTTTGCAAAATAAGCATTTTCAAGCATTTTAGATCGTTGAAATCGTTCAAATAGACGCAATATTAATAAAAACGAATAATAAAAATTCGTCGTTTTATGCTGTTTTACGCGTTAAAACGCAGATTAAAGCTCAAAACGTGCTGTTTTGCTAAAATAAGCATTTTCAAGCATTTTAGATCGTTGAAATCGTTCAAATAGACGCAATATTATAAAAACGAATAATAAAAATTCGTCGTTTTATGCTGTTTTACGCGTTAAAACGCAGATTAAAGCTCAAAACGTGCTGTTTTGCTAAAATAAGCATTTTCAAGCATTTTAGATCTTGAAATCGTTCAAATAGAAGCAATATTAATAAAACGAAAATAAAAATTTCGTCGTTTTATGCTGTTTACCGTTAAAACGCAATTAAAAGCTCAAACGTGCTGTTTTGCTAAAATAAGCATTTTCAAGCATTTTAGATCGTTGAAATCGTTCAAATAGAAGCATATTAAAAACGAATAATAAAAATTTCGTCGTTTTATGCTGTTTTACGCTTAAAACGCAGATTAAAGCTCAAACGTGTGTTTTCTAAAATAAGCATTTTCAGCGTTTTAGATCGTTGAAATCGTTAAATAGACGCAATATAATAAAAACGAATAATAAAAATTCGTCTTTTTATGCTGTTTACGCGTTAAAAGCGATTAAGCTCAAAACGTGTGTTTTGTAAAATAAGCATTTTCAAGCATTTTAGATCGTTGAAATCGTTCAAATAGACGCAATATAATAAAAACGAAAATAAAAATTTCGTCGTTTTATGCTGTTTTACCGTTAAAACGCAAATTAAAGCTCAAAACGTGCTGTTTTGCTAAAATAAGCATTTTCAAGCATTTTAGATCGTTGAAATCGTTCAAATAGAAGCAATATTAATAAAAAACGAATAATAAAAATTCGTCGTTTTATGCTGTTTTACGCGTTAAAACGCAGATTAAAGCTCAAAACGTGTGTTTTGCTAAAATAAGCATTTTCAAGCATTTTAGATCGTTGAAATCGTTAAATAGAAGCAATATTAATAAAAACGAATAATAAAAATTCGTCGTTTTTATGCTGTTTTACGCGTTAAAACGCAGATTAAAGCTCAAAACGTGCTGTTTTGCTAAAATAAGCATTTTCAAGCATTTTAGATCGTTGAAATCGTTCAAATAGAGCAATATTAATAAAACGAATAATAAAAATTCGTCGTTTTTATGCTGTTTTACGCGTTAAAACGCAGATTAAAACTCAAAACGTGCTGTTTTGCTAAAATAAGCATTTTCAAGCGATTTTAATCGTTGAAATCGTTCAAATAGAAGCAGTTTAATAAACAACGTAAAAATTAAATCTTTAATGTTGTTTTATAAAACGCATTAAAGCTAAAACTCGTTTTTGAACAATATAAAATTACGAATTTTAAATTGCGTTTAAATCGTTCAAAGCGCTTAAAAGCAGAAAAATCAAAAAATTTGTCGTTTTATGCTGTTTTACGCTGTTAAAACGCGATTAAATCAAAACGATGCTATTTTGCTAAAATAAACGAATTTACAAATTTTAGATCGTTGAAATCGTCGAAAAGCGAATAAAATAAAAACAAATAATAAAAATTTTCGTTTTTAGCTTTTTTAGCGTTAAACGCAGATTAAAGCTCAAAACGTGATGTTTTGCAAAAATAAGCATTTTGAGCTTTTAGGATCGTTAAAATCATTAAAACAAGCGTATTTTAAAAGATAAAAAATTCGTCGTTTTAGTCGTTTTACGTTAAAAGAGATTAAAATCAAAACGTGTGTTTTGCTTTAAATAAGCAATTTCAAAGCATTTTAATTAAATGTTCAAATGACGTATTTAAAAAAAAACAAATAAAAAAATTTTCGTCGTAAATTTCAAGTGTTTTAGCGTTAAAACAGAATAAAACTCAAAATGTGTTTTATGCAAAATTAAGCTTTTCAAGCATTTTAAGATCGTTGAAATGTTCAAATAGACGCAATATTCAATAACATAGATATAATATTTCGTCGTATTTAGTATAACATTAAAACGAGATTATAGCTCAAAATCGTAACTTTTGCTAAAATCATTTCAGTTTAACTTGAAATCGTTCAAATAGAAGAATATTAAAAAAGAATTAAAAAATTCGTCGTTTTATGTTGTTTTACGCGTTAAAACCAGATTAAAGCTCAAAACGTGATGTTTTGCTTAAAATAAGCTTTCAAGCATTTTAATCGTGAAATCTTAAATAGAAGCAATATTAATAAAAACGAATAATAAATTTCGTCGTTTTATGCATTTTACGCGTTAAAACGCAGAATAAAGCTCAAAACGTGTTTTTGCTTATTTCAAAATAAAGCAATTTAGCATTTTAGAATTTGAAATTTTAAAATCTAATATTAATTAAAAAATAATAAAAAATTTATCTTTATCTTTTTCGCGTTTAATGGGTAAAATTAAGCTCTAAACGTGCTGTTTTCTAAAATAAGCATTTTAAAGCATTTTGATCGTTGAAATCTTTCAAATAGAAGCAATATTAAAAAAAAATAATAAAAATTCTCCTTTTATGCTGTTTTACGTTAAAACGCAGATAAAAGCAAAACGTGCTGTTTTGTAAATAAAATTTTCAACATTTTAGATCGTTGAAATCGTTCAAATAGAGCAATATTAAAAGATATAAAAACGTAACTTAAAATTTTTCGTTTAATCTGTTTAAAGCGCGTATTAAAAACACGAAAATCAAAAGTTGCTGTTTTAGCTTTAGTAAAAGCATTTAAAGCTTAATTGAAATCGTTAAATGAGCAAATTAATAACGAATAATAAAATTTGTCGTTTAAATCGTTCATAGTTTTACCGTTAAAAAGAATAAAAAAACGTGTCTGTTTTTAATGCATTTCGCTTTAACAGTTAAATCTCAAACTGCTGTTATAAAAATAAAATCAAAAATATAAAATTTGATCGTTTATATAGCTTTTTAACGTTAAAACAAATTAAATCAAAACGGTTTTTGTGTAAATTACGCATTTTAGCATTTAAAATCGTTCAAACGTATGATTCGTAGAGTATTAATTAAAACGAATAATAATCGTGATTTTGACTGTTTACTTAAAACAGATTAAAGCTAAAAATTGTCGTTTTATGCTAATTAAGTTAAACCAGATTAACTTCGAAATGCTGTTTCAAAATAAGCAATTTAAAATTAAAAATATTAAAATTCGTTTTTAGCTGTTTTACCGTAAAACGCAAATAATAAAACTCAAGTCGTTTTTATGCTATTAAGCGTTTAAAGCAGAATAAGCGTTGAAATCGTTCAAATAGGCAAATTAAAATCAATAATTAAATCGTTTTAAATCTTTTATAGCGATTAAAAACGAGATTAATAAAAAGTTTGTTTGCTAATATGTTTTCAAGTTTAGAGTTAAACGCAAAGACGTTTTGCATTAAATAAACATAATAAAATCGTCGTTTTATGTGTTTACCGTTAAAACGCTGAATAAAAATCAAAAAATGCGTTTTTCAAATAAGCATTTTCAAGCATTTAACGTTGAATTAAATGACAATATTAATAAACCAAATAAAAATTTCGCGTTTTTATGCTGTTTTACGCGTTAAAACGCAGATTAAAGCTCAAAACGTGCTGTTTTGCTAAAATAAGCATTTTCAAGCATTTTAGATCGTTGAAATCGTTCAAATAGACGCAATATTAATAAAAACGAATAATAAAAATTCGTCGTTTTATGCTGTTTTACGCGTTAAAACGCAGATTAAAGCTCAAAACGTGCTGTTTTGCTAAAATAAGCATTTTCAAGCATTTTAGATCGTTGAAATCGTTCAAATAGAAGCAATATTAATAAAAACGAATAATAAAAATTCGTCGTTTTATGCTGTTTTACGCGTTAAAACGCAGATTAAAGCTCAAAACGTGCTGTTTTGCTAAAATAACATTTTCAAGCATTTTAGATCGTTGAAATCGTTTAAATAGAAGCAATATTAATAAAAACGAATAATAAAAATTCGTCATTTTAGCTGTTTTACGCGTTAAAACGCAGATTAAAGCTCAAACGTGCGTTTTGCTAAAATAAGCATTTTCAAGCATTTTAGATCGTTGAAATCGTTCAAATAGAGCAATATTAATAAAAACGAATAATAAAAATTTGTCGTTTTATGCTGTTTTACGCGTTAAAACGCAGATTAAAGCTCAAAACGTGCTGTTTTGCTAAAATAAGCATTTTCAAGCATTTTAGATCGTTGAAATCGTTTAAATAGAAGCAATATTAATAAAACGAATAATAAAAATTCGTCATTTTATGCTGTTTTACGCGTTAAAACGCAGATTAAAGCTCAAAACGTGCTGTTTTGCTAAAATAAGCATTTTCAAGCATTTAGATCGTTGAAATCGTTCAAATAGAGCAATATTAATAAAAACGAATAATAAAATTCCGTCTTTAGATTTTTAGCTAAAACGCGATGCTCAAAACGTGCTGTTTTGCTAAAATAGACTCAAGCATTTTAGATCGTTGAAATCGTCAAATAGAAGCAATATTAATAAAAAGGAATAATAAAAATCGTCGTTTTTATAAATGTTTTCGCGTTAAACGCGATTAAACTTCAAACGTGCTTTTTAATAATAAAGATTTTCAAGATTTAGATCGTTGAAATCGTTCAATAGCGCAATATTAAAAAAAAACGAATAAAAAATTTTGTCGTTATTATGATGTTTTACGCGTTAAAACGCAGATTAAAGCTCAAACGTTCTGTTTTGCTAAAAAAGCATTTCAAGCATTTTTGATCGTTGAAATCGTTAAATAGAAGCAATATTAATAAAAACGAATAATAAAAATCGTCTTTTTTATGTTTTACGCGTTAAAACGCAGATTAAAGCTCAAAACGTGCTGTTTTGCTAAAATAAGCATTTTCAAGCTCAGATCGTTGAAATCGTTCAAATAGACAAATAATAAAAACGAATAAAAAATTCGTCGTTTTTATGCTTTCTACGCTTAAAACGCGATTAAAGCTCAAAACGTGTTTTAGCTAAAATAAGCATTTTCAAGCATTTTAGATCGTGAAATCGTTCAAATAGACGCAATATTAATAAAACGAATAATTAAAATTCGTCGTTTTATGCTGTTTTACGCGTTAAAACGCAGATTAAACTCAAACGTGCTGTTTACTAAAAATAAAGCATTTTCAGTTTATTTTGATCGTTGAAAATCGTTCAAATAGAAGCAAATTAATAAATACGAATAATAAAATTTCGTCGTTTTTCGTGTTTTACGCGTTAAAACGCAGATTAAAGCTCAAAACGTCTGTTTTGTTAAATAAGCATTTTCAAGCATTTTAAAGATCGTGAAACGTTCAAATAGCAATATTAATAAAACGAATAATAAAAATTTGTCGTTTAATGCTTCGTTTTAACGCTTAAAAAACGCGAGATTAAAAGCTCAAATCGTGCTGTTTTAGCTTAAATAAGCATTTCAAGCAATTTTAGATCGTTGAAATCGTTCAAAAGAAGCAATATAAATTAAAAACGAATAATAAAAATTCGTCGTTTTATGCTGTTTTAACGGTTAAAACGCAGATAAAAGCTCTTTTAAAACGTTCTGTTTTGCTAAAATAAGCATTTTCAAGCATTTTAGATCGTTGAAATCGTTTAAATAAAGCAATATTAATAAAATTCGAATATAAAAATGTCGTCGTTTTTAGTGTTTTAACGCGTTAAAACGCAGATTAAATCAAACGTGCTGTTTTGTTAACATAAGACGATTTTCAAGCATTTTAGATCGTTGAAATCGTTTCAAATAGAAGCAATATTAATAAAAACGAATAATAAAAATTCGTCATTTTAGTGTTTTAGCGATTAAAATGCAGTTTAAAGCTCAAAACGTGCTGTTTAAGCTAAAATAAGCATTTTCAAGCATTTTCGATCGTTGAAAATCGTATCAAATGAGCAATATTATTAAAACGAATAATAAAAATTCGTCGTTTTAATTGTTTTAACAGCGTTAAAACGCGTTAATAAAGCTAAAACGTGCTGTTTTGCTAAAATAAGCATTTTCAAGCATTTTAGATCGTTGAAATCGTTTCAAATAGACGCAATTTAAATAAAAACGAATAATAAAAATCGTCGTTTTAAAAGCTGTTTTACGCGTTAAAACGCAGATTAAGCTCAAAACGTCGATTTTGCCAAAATAAGCAATTTAAGCATTTTAGATCGTTGAAATCGTTAAATTAAAGAATATTAATAAAAAACGAATAATAAAAATTTCGTCGTTTTATGCTGTTTTACGCGTTAAAACGCAGATTAAAGCTCAAAACGTGCTGTTTTGCTAAAATAAGTATTTCAAGCATTTTAGATCGTTGAAATCGTTCAAAAGAGCAATTAGTTTTTTTCCCTTTAAAAACGAAATTTAAAACCAAAAAAGGGTTTTTAAAATTTTTTAAAAGCTTTTTAGCGTAAACGTTTAAAAAAAGTTTTAAAAAGGAATTAAAAATTGTTTTTTATCTTTTTTTAGCTTAAAAAAATTAATAAAACTTGTTTTTCCAAAAAAGATTTTCAAGCTTTTTGTTTAAATTTCAAATAAAAATTTAATAAAAAAAAAAAAACGCTTTTTATTTTTTCGCGTTGGTTAAGTAAAAGGGCTTTTTTTAAAAAAAAAGCTTTTAAGCATTTTAGATTTAAATCTTAAATGCCAAAATTTTAATAAAAACAATAAAAAAAAAAAAAAATGGTATTAGGGGGTTTAGTAAAAAATTAATAAAACCTTTTTCCCAACACATTCAAAAAGGGTTTTTTTTTTAAAAAACCAAAAAAAAAGGGGGGTTTTAAAAAGGCCTTAATGTGTAGCTACCAATACCAAACGTTTGCTTGTTTGCAATTTTTTAAAAAATTTGGGTTTTTTTTAAAAGGCTAAAGAAAAAAATTTAAAAAATTTTTTTGTTTTTTTGGTTAAAACCTATTGTCCGTTGTTTTTCTAAAATAAGCTTTTTAATTTTTTAGTGTTGAAACTTAAATGCGAATTTTAAATAAACAATAAAAAAAATTTCCTTTTTTTTTTTTTTTTTAAAAAAAAATTTTAAAATGTGTTTTGCAAAAATAAGTTTTAACTTTTTAATCTTGAAATTTCTAAAGCTTTAAATAAAAAAATAATAAAACGTTTTTTTTTTTTTAGCTTAAAGCAATTAAAAACTAAAACGTCGTTTTTAAAAAAAAGTTTTTAAAAAATTTTGTCGTTAAATCTTTTTAAAAAAAATTAAAAATAAAAAAATAATAAAACGTCTTTTTGCTTTTTAGCAAAAAAAGAAATTAAACTAAAATCTTTTTTCAAAAAAAGCATTTTAATTTTTTAATTTGGTTTTTCTAACGCTTTAAAAAAAACAAAAAAAAAAAAAACGTTTTTTTTTAGCTTTTTGCTTAAAACGTGAAAAAAAGCAAAATTTTTTTAAAAAAAAAAATTTTTTTTTAAATCGTTAAACGAAAAAACGCAAATTAATAAAACGTTAAAAAATTTGCTTTTAGTTTTAGCGTTAAAAGCATTAAACAACGCATTTTGCTAAAATACGAATATTTAAATTTTACGTTAAATGTTTGCTAAAGCTATTACTAAAAACGTAATAAAATCGTTTTTTATGCATTTTCAAGCGTTTTAGATCGCTTAAACTTCAAAAGCGCTTTAACAAAATAAGATTTCAATATTTTTCGATACGTTAAACCGTTCAAAACGCAAACTATAAAAAAAAAATCGCTTTTTATTTACGCGTTAAAATGAGATTAAAGTCAAAAAAGCGTTTTGAAAAAAGATTTCAGATTTTCGTTTACGCGTTAAACGCAATTAAACTAAAAACTGTTTTGCTAAAATAACTTTTAGCTTTTATCGTTGAAATCGTCAAATAAAAATTAAAAAGCGTTTTAAAAAATTCGTTTTTCTTTTACCGTTAAACCAGATTAAAAGCAAAACGTGCTGTTTAAAAAAATAATAAAATTTAGTTTTAAATCGTTAAATCGTAAAATAATAAAAACATAAAAAAATTCGTCGTTTTGTAAATTTTTAAGCTTAAACCAGATTAAATCTTCAAATGTTTTGCTAAAATAAGCATTTTCAACATTTAATTTGAAATTTTAAATGATGAATACTTAAAAAACGAATAACAAATCGTCGTTTTTGCTGTTTTGCATTAAGCATTTAAATTTAAACGTTGAATGTTTAAAAAGCATTTTCAAATTTAGATCGTTGAAATCGTTTCGAAATTTGCAGTTTACTTTAAAAACGAATAAAACTCAAAATTTGCTGTTTTAGCTGAAATAGCTTTCAAAGCGATTTTAAAATGGTTTTGCTAAAATAAGCATTTTTCAAATATAATCTAAATCGTCAAGTTTTAATATTATTAAAACGAATAAAAAAATAGTTTTAGCTGTTTTCGCGTTAAAACGGATTTAAGCTTTAATCGTTGATTTTCAAAATAACGCATTTTAATTAAGATCGTAATAAAATCGTTTAATATTAATAAAAACGAATAATAAAAATTTTTTGCTGTTTTGCGTAAAACGCAGATTAATTCAAAACGTTGTTTGTAAAATAAGCTTTCAAATAATTTAAATCGTAAAAAAGCAAATAAAAATTCGTCTTTTAAAATTGTTTTAGCGTTTATTCGTGTTAAAGCAAAACGCAGATTAAGCTCAAAACGTACTTTTGCTAAAATAGATTTTGAAATTTTGAATGAAATCGTTAAATAGAACAATAATAAAAAATATAATTTTTAATGTTTTACGCGTTAAAGCGATTAAAGCTCAAAACGCTGTTTTGCTAAAATAGATTTTCAAGCATTTTAGATTGTTGAAATCGTTCAAATAGAAGAATATTAATAAAAAACGACTAAGAAAAATTCGTCGTTTTATGCTGTTTTACGCGTTAAAACGCAGATTAAAGCTAAAAACGTGCTGTTTTGTTTAAAAAGCATTTTCAAGCTTTTTTGGGACGCGGGAAAGGGGTTCAAATAGAACCCAAATTTTAATAAAATCGAATAAAAAAAAAATTCGTTCGTTTTATGCTGTTTTACGCGTTAAAACGCAGATTAAAGCTAAAAAACGTGCTGTTTTGCTAAAAAAAAGTTTTTTCCAGCATTTTAGATCGTTGAAATCGTTCAAATAAAAGAAAATATTAAAAAAAACGAATAAAAAAAAATTTCGTCGTTTTTTTTGCTTTTTTTACGCTTTAAAAAACGAGATTAAAAGCCCCAAAAACGTGCTGTTTTGCAAAAAATAAGCATTTTCCCCATTTTAGATCGTTGAAAACGTTCAAATGGGACGCAATAAAAAGTAAAAATGAATAATAAAAATTTCGTCGTTTTATGCTGTTCACGCGTTAAAACGCAAAAAAAAGCTAAAAACGTGCTGTTTTGCAAAAAATAAGCATTTTCAAGCATTTTAGATCGTTGAAATGCCCCAACAGACGCAATATTAAAAAAACCCAATAATAAAAATTTCGTCGTTTTATCCCTGTTTTAGGGTTAAAAACGCAGTTTAAAAAGCTCAAACGTGCTGTTTTGCTAAAATAAGCATTTTCAAGCTTTTTTAGACTTTGGGAAATCGTTCAAAAGACGCAATATTAAAAAAACGAAAAAAAAAATTTCGTCGTTTTTTTGCTTGTTTTACGCGTTAAAACGTTGATTCCCCTTCAAAACGTGTTTGTTTTAAAAAATAAGCATTTTCAAGCTTTTTAATCGTTGAAACTTTCAAATAGAGGGCAATATTAAAAAAAAAACGAATAATAAAAATTCGTCGTTTTTATGCTGTTTTACGCTTTAAAAACCGAATAAAAGCCTCAAAAGGGCCCCTGTTTTGCTAAAATAAGATTTTCAAGCTTTTTTAGATCGTTAAAACCGTTCAAATGAAGCAATATTAATAAAAACGAATAAAAAAACCCGTCGTTTTATGCTGTTTTACGCGTTAAAACGCAGATTAAACCCTCAAAACGTGCTTTTTTTGCAAAAAATAAGCATTTTCAAGCATTTTGGGACGTTGAAAT
>NW_027046298.1:0-28038 GCF_025399875.1 Dalotia coriaria | reverse complement strand
ATGCGTTTTCTATTTGAACGATTTCAACGTCTAAAATGCTTGAAAATGCTTATTTTAGCAAAACACACGTTTTGTTATCTGCGTTTTAACGCGTAAACAGCATAAAAACGTCAAATTTTTTTATTCGTTTATTATATTGCTCTATAACGATTTCAACGATCTGCTTAAAAGCTTATTTAGCAAAACAGCACGTTTTGAGCTTTAACTGTTTTAACGCGTAAAACAGCATAAAACGACGAATTATTTTTTTTATTAATATTGCGCTATTGAACGATTTCAACGATCTAAAATGCTTGAAAATGCTTATTTTAGCAAAACGCACGTTTGAGCTTTATCTGCGTTTTAACGCAAACAGCAAACGACGAATTTTTTTATTCGTTTATTAATATTCTTCATTTGAACGATTTCAACGATCTAAAATGCTTGAAAATGCTTATTTTAAAACAGCACGTTTTGCTTTATTCGCGTTTTAACGCGAAACAGCATAAAACGACGAAATTTTTATTATTCGTTTTATTAATATTGCGTCTATTTGAACGATTTCGATCTAAATGCTTGAAAATCTTATTTAGCAAAACAGCACGTTTTGAGCTTTAATCTGCGTTTTAACGCGTAAAACAGCATAAAAACGATGAAATTTTTATTATTCGTTTTTATTTTATTGCGTCTATTTGAACGATTTCACGATCTAAAATGCTTGAAAATGCTTATTTTAGCAAACAGCACGTTTTGAGCTTTAATCTGCGTTTTAACGCGTAAACAGCATAAAACGACGAATTTTTTATTATTCGTTTTTATTAATATTGCTTCTATTTGAACGATTTCAACGATCTAAAATGCTTGAAAATGCTTATTTTAGCAAAAGCACGTTTTTGAGCTTTTATTCTGCGTTTTAACGCGTAAAACAGCATAAAAACGACGAAATTTTTATTATTCGTTTTTATTAATATTGCGTCTATTTGAACGATTTCAACGATCTAAAATGCTTGAAAATGCTTATTTTAGCAAAACAGCACGTTTTGAGCTTTTAATCTGCGTTTAACGCGTAAAACAGCATAAAAATGACGAATTTTTATTATTCGTTTTTATTAATATTGCTTCTATTTAAACGATTTCAACGATCTAAAATGCTTGAAAATGCTTATTTTAGCAAAACAGCACGTTTTGAGCTTTAATCTGCGTTTTAACGCGTAAAACAGCATAAAAACGACGAAATTTTTATTATTCGTTTTTATTTTATTGCGTCTATTTGATCTATTTCAACGATCTAAAATGCTTGAAAATGCTTATTTTAGCAAAACAGCACGTTTTGAGCTTTAATCTGCGTTTTAACGCGTAAAACAGCATAAAAACGACGAATTTTTATTATTCGTTTTTTATTAATATTGCTTCTATTTGAACGATTTCAACGATCTAAAAATGTTTTAAAATGCTTTTTTTAAAAAAACCCCGTTTAGTTTTTTTTTAATTTTAAAAAAAAAAACGAAAAATTTTTAATTGTTTTTTAAAAGCGCAAACGTTTTAAGTCAAAAATTTAAAATCTTTTTTAAAACGCTTTTGACTTTTAACTTTTTAAGCAAAAAATTTTTTTAAAAACGCAATTTTTTTTTTTTTTTTTTTTTTTTAACGAAAAATTAAAATGTTAAAATGCTTTTTTGAAAAAAAATTTGGGTTTTAATTGCTTTAAAAGCTAAAAAAAAACAGAAATTTTTTTTATTCTTTTTTTAAAAAAATTTTTTAAAAAAAACCTTTTTAAAAATGCTTTTTTAAAAAACGATTTAGATTTATTTGTTTTTAAGCAAAAAAGAAAAACGACGTTTTATTATTCTTTTTTTTTTTTGGCCTTTTGGGGTTTCCCAAAAAAAAAATGCAAAAGTTTTTTTTCAAAAACAAAATTTTTAGCTTTTTTTTTTTTAAGGGTAAAAAAAAAAAAACGCTTTTTTTATTTTTTTTTATTAATTTTTAAATTTCGTTTTTTAAATTTAAAATGCTTTTTTTAAAAAACAAGGGAGTTTTTAATTGCTTTAAAAAGCAAAACAAAAAACACGTTTTTTTAAATTTTTTTTTTTTTTTATTAAAGCTTATTTGAAATTTAAATTTAAAAATTTAAATGCTTTTTTGAAAAACCCTTTTTTTAATTGTTTTTTAAGCAAAAAAAAAAGGGTTTTTTTTTATTTTTTTTTTTTAAAAAAATTTTTTAAAAAAAACGATTTAACGTTAAAATGCTTAAAATTTTTTTGAAAAATTTTAAAGCTTTTTTCTGCGTTTTTAACCCCTTTAAAACGAGAAAAAATTTTCTTTTTTTTAAATATTGGTTTTTTTAACGATTTCAACGAAAAAAAAAAGCTTTTTGGGAATTTTTTTTTTTTTTTTAACCCAAAAGAAAAAAAAATTTTTTTTTTTTTTTTTTTTTTTTTGAACGTTTCAACGTCAAAAATGCTTAAAAATTTTAAAAACAACTTTTAGCTTAATCTGCGTTTTAACGCGTAAAACGCATAAAACGACAAATTTTTATTATTCGTTTTAATTAATATTGCGTCTATTTGAACGATTTGAACGGTCTAAATCTTGAAAATGCTTATTTGCAAAACAGCACGTTTTGAGCTTTTAACTGCGTTTTAATGCGTAAAACAGCATAAAACGCGAATTTTACAGTTTTTATTAATTTGACTTTTAATTGAACGATTTCAACGATCTAAAAGCTGAAATGCTTTTAGCAAAACAACGTTTTGAGCTTTAATCTGCGTTTTAACGCGTAAACGCAGTAAAAACGCAAAATTTTATTATTCGTTTTTTATTATTGCGTCTATTTGAACGATTTCAACGATCTAAAATGCTTGAAAATGCTTATTTTAGCAAACAGCGTTTTGAGCTTTAATCTGCGTTTTAACGCGTAAAACAGCATAAAACGACGGGAATTTTATTATTCGTTTTTATTTTATTGCGCTCTATTTGAACGATTTCAACGATCAAAATGCTGAAAATGCTTATTTTAGCAAAACAGCACGTTTTGAGCTTTAATCTGCGTTTTAACGCGTAAAACAGCATAAAACGACAGATTTTTTATTATTCGTTTTTATTATGTGTCGTCTATTTGAACGATTTCAAGATCTAAAATGCTTGAAAATGCTATTTTAGCAAAACAGCACGTTTTGAGCTTTATTCTGCGTTTTAACGCGTAAAACGCATAAAAACGACAAATTTTTTATTATTCGTTTTTTATTAATATTGTTCTATTTGAAACGATTTCAACGATCTAAAATGCTTGAAAATCTTAAGCAAAACAGCACGTTTTGAGCTTTATTCTGCGTTTTAACGCGTAAAACGAGCATAAAACGACGTTTTATTATTCTTTTTTATTAATATTGCTTCTATTTGAACGATTTCAACGATCTAAAATGCTTGAAAATGTTTTATTTTAGCAAAACAGCACGTTTTGAGCTTTAATCTGCGTTTTAACGCGTAAAACACATAAAAACGACGATTTTTTATTATTCGTTTTTATTAATATTGCTTCTATTTGAACGATTTCAACGATCTAAAATGCTTGAAAATCTTATTTTAGCAAAACAGCACGTTTTGAGCTTTATTCTGCGTTTTAACGCGTAAACAGCATAAAACGACGAGTATTATTATTCGTTTTTATTAATATTGCTTCTATTTGAACGATTTCAACGATCTAAAATGCTTGAAAATGATTATTTTAGCAAAACAGCACGTTTTGAGCTTTAATCTGCGTTTTAACGTAAACAGCATAAAAACGACGAAATTTTTATTATTCGTTTTATTAATATGCCGTCTATTTGAACGATTTCAACGATCTAAAATGTTTGAAAATGCTTATTTTAGAAAAACACCCTTTTTGAGCTTTTATTCTGCGTTTTAAAAAACACATAAAAACGACAAAATTTTTTAATTTTTTTTTTTTAAATATTGCTCTATTTAACGATTTCAACGATCTAAAATGTTAAAAAGCTTATTTTAGCAAAACGAGTTTTGAGTTTTAATCAGCTTTTAACGCGAAAAACACAAAAAAACGACTTTTTTATTATTCGTTTTTATTATTTGTTTCTATTTGAACGATTTCAACGTCTAAAATCTTGAAAAGCTTTTTTTTAGCAAAACAGCACTTTTTTGGGCCAAAAGCGAACGCGAAAAACAGCAAAAAAAACGACGAATTTGTTATTATTCGTTTTTTTTAAATATTGCTTTTTTTTTAACGACAAGATCAAAAATGCGAAAATTTTATTTTAGCAAAACAGCACGTTTTATTTTTCTTTTTTAACCGAAAAAACATAAAACGACGACTTTTTTATTATTCGTTTTTTTTAATATTGCGTCTTTTTTGAACGATTTCAACGATCAAAAATGCTTGAAAATTTTTTTTAGAAAAAACGCACGTTTTGAGCTTTAATCTGCGTTTTAACGCGAAAAACACATAAAACGAAAAATTTTATTATTCTTTTTTTATTAATATTGCGTCTATTTGAACGTTTTAAAAACTTAAAATGCTTAAAATTTTTTTTTTTAAAAAATTTTGAGTTTTTTTCCGTTTAAGGGAAAAAGAAAAAAAAAAGGTTTTTTAAAACTTTTAAAATTTATTGCGTTTTTTTAAAAATTTTAACGACAAAATTTAAAATCTTTTTTAAAAAAAGCGTTTTTTTAACGGTTTTAACGCAAAAAAGCTAAAAATACAAATTTTAACGTTTTTTTAAATATTTTTTTAAAAAAAAGGGTAAAAGCAAAAATTTTTTTTTTGGGTTTTTTTTTTATTCTCTTTTAAAAAACGCAAAAAAAAGGAAATTTTTTTTTTCGTTTTTATTTATTTTTTTTAAACGAAAAACTTTAAAAAATTTAAAATCTTTTTTAAAAAGCCTTTTAAAGTTTAACGGTTTAAAAAAGCAAAAAATTTTTTTTTTTTTTTTTAAAAAAATTTGCTTTATTTGCGTTTAACGCTAAAACTTAAAAGCAAAAAAATTTTTTTTTTTTTTTTAAAAAAACAAAAAAAAAGGCTTTTTTTAACGTTTTTTTTATTGCGTTTTTTAACGTTTAACGTTTAAAAGCAAAAAATTTTTTTTTTTTTAAAAGGCTTTTGGGTTTTTAACGAAAATAAAAAAAAAATTTTTTTAATTTTTTTTTAAAAAAGTTAAAAAAACATAAAAGCAAAAATTTTAAAAGTTTTTTTCTGCGTTTTTTAACGCGTAAAACAACATAAAACGACGAATTTTTTTATTATTCGTTTTTGGTATCAGCTTCTATTTGAACGATTTCAACGATCTAAAATGCTTGAAAATGCTTATTTTTAGCAAACAGCACGTTTTTGAGCTTTATTCTGCGTTTTTAACGCGGTAAAACAGCATAAAAACGACGACATTTTTATTATTCGTTTTTATTAATATTGCGTCTGTTGAACGATTTCAACGATCTAAAATGCTTGAAAACTTATTTTTAGCAAAACAGCACGTTTGAGAGCTTTAATCTGCGTTTTTAACGCGTAAAACAACATAAAACGACAAAATTATTACGTTTTTATTAATATTGCGTCTATTTGAGACGATTTCAACACGTCTAAAATGCTTGAAAATGCTTATTTTAGCGGCAAACAGCACGTTTTGAGTAATCTGCGTTTTAACGCGTAAAAACAACATAAAAACGACGAATTTTTATTATTCGTTTTTTGATAATATTGCTTCTATTTGAGACGATTTCAACGATCTAAAATGCTTTGAAATGCTTATTTTAACCAAAACAGCACGTTTGAGGCTTTTATTCTGCGGATTTAACGCGTGCTGCTTATAAAACGACAGAAATTTTTATTATTCGTTTTATTAATATTGCTTCTATTTGAACGATTTCCAGCTTGATCTAAAATGTGAAAATGCTTATTTTAGCAAAACGGTTTGGGCTTTACGTCATAGTTTGGCAGAGCGGCAAAACGACGGACGCTTATTGTTGGTTTTATTAATGTGCGTCTATTTGAACGATTTCAACGATCTAAAATGCTTGAAAATGCTTATTTTAGCAAAACAACACGTTTTGAGCTTTTGAAATACCGCGTTTTAACGCGTAAAATAACATAAAACGACGAATTTACGATTATTCGTTTTTTTTTATTAATATTTAGCTTCTATTTGAACGCGATTTCAACGATCTAAAATGCTTGAAAATGCTTATTTTAGCAAAACAGCACGTTTGAGCATTCTGCGTTTTAACGCGTAAAACAACATAAAACGACGAAATTTTTATTATTCGTTTTTTTATTAATATTGCTTCTCTTTGAACGATTTCAACGATCAAAAATGCTTGAAAATGCTTATTTTAGCAAAACAGCACTTTTTGAGCTTTATTCTGCTTTTTAACGTAAACAATAAAACGACGAAATTTTTATTATTCTTTTTTTTTATTTTTATTGCGTCTTTAAACGATTTCAACGATCAAAAATGTTAAAAAGTGCTTATTTTGCAAAGAGCACGTTTTGATCTTTAATCTGCTTTTTAAGGGTAAAACACATAAAACGACGAAATTTTATTATTCTTTTTTATTAATATTGCTCTTTTGAACTTTTTCAACGATCAAAATGCTTGAAAATGCTTTTTTTAAAAAGCCGTTTTGAGCTTTAATCTGCTTTTTAACGTAAAACAGAAAAAAACGACAAATTTTTTATTATTCGTTTTTTTTAAATTTGCTTCTATTTGAACGATTTAAACGATCAAAATGCTTAAAAATGCTTATTTTAGCAAAACAGCACGTTTTGAGCTTTTTCTGCGTTTAACAAAAACCAAAAAAACGACGAAATTTTTTATTTTCGTTTTTTTTTAAATTTTGCGTCTGTTGAACGATTTCAACGATCAAAAATGCGAAAATGCTTATTTTAGCAAAACAGCCTTTTTTGAGCTTTATTCTGCTTTTTTTAACGCGAAAAAAACATAAAAGACAAAATTTTTTATTATTCTTTTTTATTTTTTTGCGTCTTTGAACATTTCAACGATCTAAAATGCTTGAAAATGCTTAAGCAAAACAGCACGTTTTGAGTTTTTAATCTGCGTTTTAACGCGTAAAACAGCATAAAACGTAAAAATTTTATTATTCGTTTTTAAAATTGCTTCTATTTAAACGATTTCAACGATCTAAAATCGAAAATGCTTATTTTAGCAAAACAACGTTTGAGCTTTAATCTGCTTTTTAAACCCGGTAAAACACATAAAACGACAATTTTTTTATTATTCGTTTTTATTAATATTGCTTCTATTCGAACGATTTCAACGTCTAAAATAGAAAATGTTATTTTAGCAAAACAGCACGTTTTGACTTTTTCTGCTTTTTAACGCGTAAAACGCAAAAAAACGACGTTTTTTATTATTCTTTTTTTTATTAATATTGCGTCTATTTGAACGATTTCAACGGTCAAAATGCTTGAAAATGTTTTTAGCAAAACAGCACGTTTGAGCTTTAATCTGCTTTTTAATGCGTAAAACAGCAAAAAACGAGGGGAATTTAGTTTTTTTTTAAATTTGCTTCTATTTGAACGTTTCAACGTTTAAAATGCGAAAATGATTATTTTGCAAAACAGCACGTTTTGAGCTTTATTCTCTTTTTAAACGCGAAAAACACAAAAAAACGCAAAATTTTTTATTTTCGTTTTATTAATATTGCGTCTATTTGAACGATTTCAACGGTCTAAAATGTTAAAAATGCATTTTAGCAAAAACAGCACGTTTTGAGTTTTTAATCTGCGTTTAATGCGAAAAACGCAAAAACGACGAATTTTTATTATTCGTTTTTATTAATATTGCTTCTATTTGAACGATTTCAACGATCTAAAATGCTTGAAAATGCTTATTTTAGCAAAACAGCACGTTTTGAGCTTTTAATCTGCGTTTTAACGCGAAAAACCCAAAAAAACGACGAATTTTTTATTTTTCCCTTTTTATTTTTATGCGTCTTTTGAACGATTTCCAGCGATCTAAAATGCTTGAAAATGCTTATTTTAGCAAAACAGCACGTTTTGAGCTTTATCTGCGTTTTAACGCGTAAAACAGCATAAAACGACGAAATTTTTATTATTCGTTTTTTTTTATTGCGTCTATTTGAACGATTTCAACGATCTAAAATGCTTGAAAATGCATTTTAGCAAAACAGCACGTTTTGGGGCTTTAATCTGCGTTTTAACGCGTAAACAGCATAAAACGAAATTTTTATTATTCGTTTTATTAATTTGCGTCTATTTGAACGATTTCACGATCAAAAAATGCTTGAAAATGCTTATTTTAGCAAAACAGAACGTTTAAAGCTTTAATCTGCGTTTTTAGCGTAAAAGCTTTAAAACGACGAATTTTTATTATTCGTTTTTATTAATATTGCTTCTTTTGAACGATTTCACGATCTAAAATGCTTAAAATGCTTATTTTAGCAAAACACACGTTTGAGTTTTAAATTCTGCGTTTTAACGCGTAAACAACATAAAACGAGAAATTTAATCGTTTTTATTTAAAGGCTTGACTTTAACGATTAAATGCTTGAAAATGCTTATTTTAGCAAAACACACGTTTTGAGCTTATCTGCGTTTTTAACGCGTAAACAGCATAAAAAGTCGAAATTTTTATTATTCGTTTTATTAATATTTTCTTTTGAACGATTTCAACGATCTAAAATGTTTGAAAATGCTTATTTTAGCAAAACAGCACGTTTTGACTTAATCTGCGTTTTAAGCGTAAAACACATAAAACGACTTTTAATTCTTTTTTTATTAATATTGCGTCTATTTGAACGATTTTCAACGTTTAAAATGCTAAAAAATGCTTATTTTAGCAAAACTGCGTTTTGAGCTTTAATCTGCTTTTTTAACGCGTAAAACAGCATAAAACGACGATCATTATTCGTTTTTATAATATTGTTATTTGAACGTTTCAACGTCTAAAATGCTTGAAAATGCTTATTTTAGCAAAACAGCACGTTTTGAGCTTTATTCTGCGTTTTAACGCGTAAAACACATAAAACGACAAAATTTTTTTATTATTCTTTTTTTATTAATATTGCGTCTTTTGAACGATTTCAACGATCTAAAATGCTTGAAAATGCTTTATTTTAGCAAAACAGCACGTTTTGAGTTTTTAATCTGCGTTTTAACGCGTAAAACACATAAAAATGAAATTTTATTATTCGTTTTTATTTTTATTGCGTCTATTTAAGGGTTCAACGATCAAAATGCTTGAAAATGCTTATTTTTAGCAAAACAGCACGTTTTGAGCTTAATCTGCGTTTTAAGCGTAAAACAGCTTTAAAACGACGATTTTTTATTATTCGTTTTTATTAATTTGCTTCTATTTGAACGATTTCAACGATCTAAAATGCTTGAAAATGTTATTTTAGAAAACAGCACGTTTGAGCTTTATTCTCGTTTAACGCGTAAACAGCAAAAACGACGAAATTTTTATTATTCGTTTTATTAATATTGCGTCTATTTAAAAACATTTCAACGTCTAAAATGCTTGAAAATGCTTATTTTAAGCAAAACAGCACGTTTTGAGCTTTAATCTGCTTTTTAAGCGTAAACAGCATAAAAAGACGAATTTTTTATTATTCGTTTTTATTATATTGCTTCTATTTAAGATTTCAACGATCTAAATGCTTGAAAATGCTTATTTTAGCAAAAACAGCACGTTTAGCTTTTAATCTGCGTTTAACGCGTAAACAGCATAAAACGACAAATTTTATTATTCGTTTTTTTTTTTAATTGCGCTTTTAAACATTTCAACGATCTAAAATGCTTGAAAAATGTTTTTTTAGCAAAACAGCACGTTTTGAGCTTTAATCTGCGTTTTAACGCGTAAAACAGCATAAAAACGACAAAATTTTTATTATTCGTTTTTTTATTATATTGCTTCTATTTGAACGATTTCAGCGATCTAAAATGCTTGAAAATGCTTATTTTAGCAAAACAGCACGTTTGAGCTTTAAATTCTGCGTTTTTAACGCGTAAAACAGCATAAAAACGACAAAATTTTTTATTATTCGTTTTTATTATATTGCTTCTATTTGAACGATTTCAACGATCTAAAATGCTTGAAAATGCTTATTTTAGCAAAACAGCACGTTTGAGCTTTATTCTGCGTTTTAACGCGTAAAACAGCATAAAACGACGAAATTTTTATTATTCGTTTTTTATTTTAATTGCGTCTATTTGAACGATTTCAACGATCTAAAATGCTTGAAAATGCTTATTTTTAGCAAAACAGCACGTTTTGAGCGTTAATCTGCGTTTAACGCGTAAAACAGCATAAAAACGACGAATTTTTATTATTCGTTTTTATTAATATTGCTTCTATTTGAACAATTTCAACGATCTAAAATGCTTGAAAATGCTTATTTTACAGCAAAACAGCACGTTTGAGCTTTAATCTTACTGATTTTAACTTGCGTAAAACATATAAAAGGCAGCAGAATTTTATTATTCGTTTTATTTTTATTGCGTCTATTTGAACGGTTTCAACGATCACAAATGCTTGAAAATGCTTATTTTTAGCAAAACAGCACGATTTTGACAATGCGTTTTAACGCGTAAAACAGCATAAAACGACGGGTACGCATTTCGTTTTTATTATCGGCCCTTCTCTTTGAACGATTTCAACGATCTAAAATGCTTGAAAATGCCCATTTTATATAAAACAGCACGTTTTGAGCTTTATTCTGCGTTTAACGCGTAAACAGCATAAAAACGACGAAGTGCCTTATTCGTTTTTTATTTTTTTATTGCGTCTATTTGAACGATTTCAACGATCTAAAATGCTTGAAAATGCTTATTTTAGCAAAACAGCACGTTTTGAGCTTTAATCTGCGTTTTAACGCGTAAAACAGCATAAAACAGAAATTTTTATTATTCGTTTTATTAATATTGCGCGTCGGCTGAACGTTTAAGCGCGATCTAAATGCTTGAAAATGCTTGTACAGCAAAACAGCACGTTTGAAGCTTTTGCGTCACTGCGGTTTAACGCGTAAACAGCATAAAAACGACGAATTTTTATTATTCGTTTTTTGTGTCATTACTTCTATTTGAACGATTTCAACGATCTAAAATGCTTGATACTTATTTTAGCAAAACAGCACGTTTGAGCTTTAATCTGCGTTTTAACGCGTAAACATAAAACGTCAGAAATTTTTATTATTCGTTTTGCATTGTGTGCGTCTATTTGAACGATTTCCAACGTCTAAAATGCTTGAAAATGCTTATTTAGCAAAAACAGCACGTTTTGAGCTTTATTCTGCGTTTTAACGTAAAGGCGCTAAAACGACGAAATTTTTATTATTCGTTTTTTATTTTTGTGCGATATTTGGGCGTTTCAGCGATCTAAAATGCTTTAAAATGCTTATTTTAGCAAAACAGCGTTTTGAGCTTTGAAATCTGCGTTTAACGCGTAAAACCCAACATAAAACGTCAGAATTTTTATTATTCGTTTTTTATTAATATTGCTTCAATTTTGGCGAACGATTTAAACGATCTAAAATGCTTGAAAATGCTTATTTTGGCAAAACAGCACGTTTTAAGCTGTCTGCGTTTTAACGCGTAAAACAGCATAAAACGACGAATTTTTTATTATTCGTTTTTATTAATATTGCGTCTATTTAGTTGATTTCAACGATCTAAAATGCTTGAGAAAATGCTTATTTTAGCAAAACTGCACGTTTGAGCTTTTAATCACGTTTTTTTAACGTAAAACAGCATAAAACGACGAATTTTTATTATTCGTTTTTTATTAATATTGCTTCTATTTGAACGATTTCAACGATCTAAAATGCTGAAAATGCTTATTTTGCCAAAACAGCACGATTTTGAGCTTTATTCTGCGTTTTAACGTAAACAGCATAAAACGACGAAATTTTTATTATTCGTTTTTATTAATATTGCGTCTATTTGAACGATTTCAACGATCTAAAAAATGCTTGAAAATGCTTATTTAGCAAAACAGCACGTTTGAGCTTTAATCACCGCGTTTTAACGCGTAAAACAGCATAAAAACGATGAAATTTTTATTATTCGTTTTATTTTTTATTGCACGTCTATTTGAACGATTTCAACGATCTAAAATGCTTGAAAAATGCTTATTTTAGCAAAACAGCACGTTTTGAGCGTTAATCTGCGTTTAACGCGTAAAACAGCATAAAACGACGAATTTTTTATTATTCGTTTTTATTAATATTGCTTCTATTTGAACGATTTCAACGATCTAAAATGCGCTTGTCTTATTTTACAGCAAAACAGCGCGTTTTGGGCTTTATTCTGCGTTTTAGCGCGTAAACAACATAAAGCGGCGAATTTTTGTGTCGTTTTTATTAATATTGGCTATTTGAACGGTTTCAGCGATCTAAATGCTTGAAAATGCTTATTTTAGCAAAACAGCACGTTTTGAGCTTTATTCTGCACGTTTT
Source organism: Dalotia coriaria (assembly GCF_025399875.1). Lineage (NCBI taxonomy): Eukaryota > Metazoa > Arthropoda > Insecta > Coleoptera > Staphylinidae > Dalotia > Dalotia coriaria. The sequence goes on along the minus strand of NW_027046298.1, from coordinate 15,615 downwards.
TAACGCGTAAACAGCAAAACGACGAAATTTTTTATTGTTGCGTTTTTTATTAATGCGTATTTGAACGATTTCGGCGTCAAAAATGCTTGAAATGCTTATTTTAGCAAAACGGCACGTTTGGGAAGCTTTTAATCTGCGTTTTAACGCGGCAAAACAGCATAAAACGATGAAATTTTTATTATTCGTTTTTATTTTTTATTGCGTCTATTTGAACGATTTCCAGCGATCACAAAATGCTTGAAAATGCTTATTTTAGCAAAACAGCACGTTTTGAGCGTTAATCTGCGTTTTTAACGCGTAAAACAATATAAAACGACAGATTTTTATTATTCGTTTTTATTAATATTGCTTCTATTTGAACAGTTCAACGATCTAAAATCGCCAGAAAATACTTATTTTAGCAAAACAGCACGATTTTGGAAGTTTTTATTCTGCGTTTAACGCGTAAAACAATATAAAACGACGAAATTTTTTATTATTCGTTTTATTAATATTGCGTCTATTTGAACAGTTTCAACGATCTAAAATGCTTTGAAAATGCTTATTTTAGCAAAACCAGCACGTTTTGAGCTTTTAATCTGCGTTTTAATAACGCGTAAAACAGCATAAAATGGCCAAAATTTTTTATTATTGTTTTATTAATGTTAGCCTATATTTAAGCAAATTTCCAACGATCGTACTTGAAAATACTTATTTTAGCAAAACGCTTTACGTTTTGAGCTTTAATCTGCGTTTAACGCGTAAAAAACAACATAAAACGACGAAATTTTATTATTGGTTTTATTTTTTATTGCGTCTATTTGAAGTCGATTTCCAACGATCTAAAATGTGAAAATGCTTATTTTAGCAAAACAACTTACGTTTGAGCTTTAATCTGCGTTTTAACGCGTAAAACAACATAAAACGACAGTACATTATTCGTTTTTATTAATATTGCTTCTGTTGAAGACGATTTCAACGATCTAAAATGCTTGAAAATGCTTATTTTAGCAAAACAGCACGTGTTGAGCTTTATTCGTTTAACGCGTAAAACAGCATAAAACGACGAAATTTTTATTATTAGTTTTTATTAATATTGCGTCTATTTGAACGGGAAAGTTTGAACGGTCTAAAATGCTTGAAAATGCTTATTTTAGCAAAACAGCACGTTTTGAGCTTTAATCTGCGTTTAATGCGTAAACAGCATAAAACGACGAATTTTTTATTATTCGTTTTTATTAATATTGCTTCTATTTGAACGATTTCAACGATCTAAAATGCTTGAAAATGATTATTTTAGCAAAACCTTAGCACGTTTTGAGCTTTTAATCTGCGTTTTTATCGCGTAAAACAGCATAAAAACGACAAATTTTATTATTCGTTTTTATTAATATTGCGTCTATTTGAACGATTTCAACGATTTAAAATGCTTGAAAATGCTTATTTGCCTTAAACAGCACGTTTTGAGCTTTAATCTGCGTTTTAACGCGTAAAACAATAAAAACGACGAAATTTTATTATTGGTTTTATTTTTATTGCACGTCTATTTAGACGATTTCAACGATCTAAAATGCTTGAAAATGCTTATTTTAGCGAAACAGCGCGTTTTTGAGCGTTAATCTGCGTTTAACGCGTAAAACAGCATAAAAACGACGGGTACGCATCATTTCGTTTTATTAATATTGCTTTCTATTTAGACGATTTCAACTTGATCTAAAATGCTTGAAAATGCTTATTTTAGCAAAACAGCACGTTTTGAGCTTTATTCACCACGTTTTAACGCGTAAAACAGCATAAAAACGACGGAATTTTATTATTCGTTTTTTATTAATATTTGCGTATTTTGAACGATTTCAACGATCTAAAATGCTTGAAAATGCTTATTTTAGCAAAACAGCACGTTTGGCACAATCTGCGTTTTAACGCGTAAAACAATGACGAATTTTTTATTATTCGTTTTTATTAATATTGCTTCTATTTAAACGATTTCAACGATCTAAAATGCTTGAAAATGCTTATTTTAGCAAAACAACGTTTGAGCTTTAATCTGCGTTTTTTAACGTAAAACAGCATAAAGCGGCGGTACATTATTCGTTTTTTATTTTTATTGCGTCTATTTGAACGATTTCAACGATCTAAAATGCTTGAAAATGCTTATTTTAGCAAAACAGCACGTTTGAGCTTTAATCTGCGTTTTTAACGCGTAAACAGCATAAAACGACGAATTTTTATTCGTTTTTTATTAATATTGCTTCTGTTGAGGAACGATTTCAGCGATCAAAAATGCTTGAAAATGCTTATTTTAGCGAAACAGCGCGTTTGAGCTTTAATCCTGCGTTTAACGCGTAAAACAGCATAAAACGACGGAATTTTTTATTGTTACGTTTTTATTAATATTGCGTCTATTTGAACGATTTCAATGATCACAAAATGCTTGAAATGCTTATTTTAGCAAAACAGCGCGTTTTGAGGCTTTATTCTGCGTTTTAACGCGTGAAACAGCATAAAACGACGGTACATTATTCATTTTTTATTTTTATTGCGTCTATTTAGACGATTTCAACGATCTAAAATGCTTGAAAATGCTTATTTTACGCAGGAAAACAGCACGTTTGAGGCTTTAATCTGCGCTTTAACGCGTAAAAACAGCGCATAAAACGACGAATTTTTATTATTCGTTTTTTATTAATATTGCTTCTATTTGAACAGTTCAACGATCTAAAATGCTTGAAAATGCTTATTTTAGCAAAACAGCACGTTTTGAGCTTTAATCTGCGTTTTAACGCGTAAAACAGCATAAAAACGGCAATTTTTTATTATTCGTTTTATTAATATTTGCTTCTATTTGAACGATTTCAACGATCTAAAAATGCTTGAAAAGTAACTTATTTTGCTTTACAACAGCGCGTTTGAGCTTTAATCTGCGTTTAACGCGTAAAACAGCATAAATACGACGGGTACATTATTCGTTTTGGTAATGTTGCGTCTATTTGAACGATTTCAACGATCACAAAATGCTTGAAAATGTTTTATTTTAGCAAAACAGCGTTTTGAGCTTTAATCACGTTTTAACGCGGCAAAAGCAGCTTATAAAACGACGAATTTTTATTATTCGTTTTTTTATTAATATTGCTTCTATTTGAACGATTTCAACGATATAAAATGCTTGAAAATGCTTATTTTATCAAAACAGCACGTTTTGAGCTTTATTCTGCGTTTTTAACGCGTAAAACAGCATAAAACGATTTTTATTATTCGTTTTATTAATGTTGCGTCTGTTGAACGATTTCTGTGATCTAAAATGCTTGAAAATGCTTATTTTAGCAAACAGCGCGATTTTTGGTTAATCTGCGTTTTAACGCGTAAAACAGCATAAAATGACGAATTTTTTATTATTCGTTTTTATTAATATTGCTTCTATTTAAACGATTTCAACGATCTAAAATGCTTGAAAATGCTTATTTTAGCAAAACAGCGTTTTGAGCTTTTAATCTGCGTTTTAACGTAAAACAGCATAGAAACGACGAAATTTTTTATTATTCGTTTTTTATTTTTATTAACGTCTATTTGAACAGTTTCAACGATCTAAAATGCTTGAAAATACTTATTTTACAGCAAAACAGCACGTTTTGAGGCTTTAATCTGCGTTTTAACGCGTAAGAGCAACATAAAACGACGAATTTTTATTATTCGTTTTATTAATATTGCTTCTATTTGAACGATTTCAACGATCAAAATGCTTGAAAATGCTTATTTTAGCAAAACAGCACGTTTTGAGCTTTAATCTGCGTTTTAACGCGTAAAACAGCATAAAACGACCGGAATTTTTATTATTCGTTTTTATTAATATTGCGTCTATTTGAACGATTTCAATGATCTAAAATGCTTGAAAATGCTTATTTTAGCAAAACAGCACGTTTTGAGCTTTTGTTACGTTTTTAACGCGTAAACAGCATAAAAACGACGAAATTTTTATTATTCATTTTTTATTTTTATTTGCGTCTATTTGAACGATTTCAACGATCCTAAAATGCTGAAAATGCTTATTTAGGAAAACAGCACGTTTGAGCTTTAATCTGCCGCTAACTTGATAAAACAGCATAAAACGACGAATTTTTATTATTCGTTTTTAATAATATTACTTCTATTTGAACGATTTCAACGATCCTAAAATGCTTGAAAATGCTTATTTTAGCAAAACAGCACGTTTTGAAGGCTTTAATCTGCGTTTTAACGCGTAAAAACAACATAAAACGACGAATTTTTATTATTCGTTTTATTAATATTGCTTCTATTTGAACAGTTTCAACTTGATCTAAAATGCTTGAAAATGCTTATTTTAGCACAACAGCACGTTTGCGAAAGAGCTTTAATCTGCGTTTTAACGCGTAAAACAACATAAATACGACAGATTTTTATTATTCGTTTTATTAATGTGCGTCTGTTGAACGATTTCAACGATCTAAAATGCTTGAAAATGTTTTATTTTAGCAGCAAAACAGCACGTTTTGAGCTTTAATCTGCGTTTAACGTGAAACAGCATAAAACGACAGATTTTTATTCGTTTTTTATTAATATTTAACTTCTATTTGAACGATTTCAACGATATAAATGCTTGAAAATGCTTATTTATCAAAACAGCACGTTTTAGACTTTATTCTACGTTTGCGTAAAACAACATAAAAACGACGAAATTTTATTATTCGTTTTTATTAATATTGCGTCTGGCTGAACGATTTCAACGATCTAAATGCTTGAAAATGCTTATTTAGCAAAACAGCACGTTTTGAGCTTTAATCAGCGTTTTAACGCGTAAAACAGCATAAAACGACAATTTTTATTATTCGTTTTTTATTAATATTTATTACTATTTGAACGATTTCCAGCGATCTAAAATGCTTGAAAATGCTTATTTTAGCAAAACGGCACGTTTTTGAGCTTTATTCTGCGTTTTAACGCGTAAAACCCAGCATAAAACGACGAAATTTTTGGTATTCGTTTTTTATTTTTTGTGTGCGTCTGTTGAACGATTTCCAGCTTGATCTAAAATGCTTGAAAATGCTCATTTTAGCAAAACAGCACGTTTGAGCTTTTAATCTGCGTTTTAACGCGGCGTAAAACAGTATAAAACGACGAAATTTTTTATTATTCGTTTTTATTTTTGTGCGTCTATTTGAACGATTTCAACGATCTAAAATGCTTGAAAATGCTTATTTTGGAAATAAGCACGTTTGAGCTTTAATCTGCGTTTTAACGCGTAAAACAGCATAAAACGACGAATTTTTATTATTCGTTTTTATTAATATTATAGCTTCTATTTGAACGATTTCAACGATCAAAATGCTTGAAAATGCTTATTTACAGCAAAAACAGCACGTTTGAGCTTTAATCTGCGTTTTAACGCGTAAAACAGCATAAAAACGACGAGGTACATTGATGCGTTTTTTATTAATATTGCGTCTATTTGAACGATTTCAATGATCCTAAGAGTAGCGAAATGCTTATTTTAGCAAAACAGCACGTTTGAGCTTTTATTCTGCGTTTAACGCGTAAAACAGCATAAAACGACGAAATTTTTATTATTCATTTTTTATTTTTATTGCGTCTATTCAGACGATTTCAACGATCTAAAATGCTTGAAAATGCTTATTTTAGCAAAACAGCACGTTTGAGCTTTAATCTGCGTTTTAACGCGCGGCATAAAAACGACGAATTTTTTATTATTCGTTTTTTATTAATGTGCTTCTATTTGAACGATTTCCAGCGATCTAAAATGCTTGAAAATGCTTATTTTAGCAAAACAGCACGTTTTGAGCTTTAATCTGCTGCGTTTTTAACGCGTAAAACAGCATAAAACGACGAATTTTTTATTATTCGTTTTTATTAATATTGCTTCTATTTGAACGATTTCCAGCGATCCTAAAATGCTTGAAAATGTCTTATTTAGCAAAACAGCACGTTTGAGCTTTATTCTGCGTTTAACGCGGTAAAACAGCATAAAACGGCAGAAGATTTTTATTATTCGTTTTTATTAATGTGCGTCTATTTGAAAGACGATTTCAACGATCTAAAATGCTTGAAAATGCTTATTTTAGCAAAACAGCACGTTTGAGCTTTAATCAGCGTTTTAACGCGTAAAACAGCATAAAAACGACGAATTTTTATTATTCGTTTTATTAATATTGCTTCTATTTGAACGATTTCAACGATCCGTGCCAAAATGCTTGTTACAGCAAAACAGCACGTTTTGAATTTTATTCGCCGCATTTTAACGCGTAAAACAGCTATAAAACGACGACATTTTTATTTATTCGTTTTTATTAATGTGCGTCTATTTGAACGATTTCAACGATCTAAAATGCTTGAAAATTAACATTTTAGCAAGGAAACAGCACGTTTTGAGCTTTAATCTGCGTTTTTAACGTGGAAACAACATAAAAACGACGAAATTTTATTATTCGTTTTTTTATTAATATTGCGTCTATTTGAACGATTTCAACGATCTAAAATGCTTGAAAATGCTTATTTTGCAAAACAGCACGTTTGAGCTTAAATCTGCGTTTTAACGCGTAAAACAGCATAAAAACGACGTTTTTTTATTATTCTTTTTTAAATAGGCTATTTGAACGATTTCAACGATCTAAAATGCTTAAAAATGCTTATTTTAGAAAAAAACACACTTTTTTGATTTTTAATCGCTTTTAACGCGTAAAACAGCATAAAATGACGAATTTTTTTATTACTTTTTTATTAATATTGTTTCTTTTTAAAAACGTTTTCCGATCAAAAAATGCTTGAAAATGCTTATTTTAGCAAAACACCGTTTTGAGTTTTAACTGCGTTTTAACACGAAAACAGCAAAAAAAAACGACGAAATTTTTATTATTCGTTTTTATTTTATTGAGTCTATTTGAACGATTTCAACGATCTAAAATGTTTGATTTGCTATTTTAGAAAAAACAGCACGTTTGAGTTTTAATCTGCGATTAAAGCGCGTTTTATTAATCGCGTTTAAAACGACAAAATTTAATTATTCGTTTTTTATTATTGTTTTTATTTAACGATTTGAACGATCTAAAATCTGAAAATGCTTGAAAATCTGCACGTTTTAGCTTTAATCTGCGTTTTAAAGCGTAACAGCATTTTAAACGCGAAATTATCGTTTTTATTAATAGTTTTTTTTTAACGATTTCTAATGATCTATCTGAAAATTTCAATTTAAAGCAAAAGCAGTTTTGAGTTTAATTTTGCGTTTTAACGCGCTTAAACGCGTAAACAGCACGAAATTTAATATTTTTTATTATATTCGTCTATTATTAAACGATTTAACGATCTAAAATTTTAAAATGCTTATTTAGAAAACAAACAGTTAGTTTTAACGCTTTAACGTTAAAACGCAAAAAAACACGAATTATGATTATTCTTTTATTAATCTTTTGTTTCATTTGCATTTAACGATTTAAACTGAAAAAATGCTTTAATTTTATTAAAACAAGCAGTTAGTTTACTGCGTTTTACGCTTTAAAACAGCGTAAAACAGAAATTTATTATTCGATTTTTATTATATTGCGTCTATTTAACGATTTCAACGCATCTAAATGCTTGAAAATGCTATTTTAGCAAATCTAACATCGTTTTGATTTTAAAACTGCGTTTTAAAGCTTAAACTGCTTTTAAATAAACGCATTTATAACCAATTTTTATTAATTCTTCTATTTTAAACTAAGATTTCAACGATCTAAACTGTTTGAAAATGCTTATTTTGCAAAAACAGCACGTTTTGAGCTTTAATCTGCGTTTTAACGCGAAAAACAGCAAAAAAACGACGAATTTTTATTATTCGTTTTATTTTATTGCGCTTTGAACGATTTCAACGTTTAAAAAAATGCTTGAAAATGCTTATTTTACAAAACAGCACGTTTTGAGCTTTAATCTGCGTTTTAACGCGTAAAACAGCATAAAAACGACAAATTTTTTTATTATTCGTTTTTATTAATATTGCTTCTATTTTGAACGATTTCAACGATCTAAAATGCTTGAAAATGCTTATTTTAGCAAAAACAGCACGTTTTGAGTTTTAATCTGCGTTTTAACGCGAAAACAGCATAAATACGACGAATTTTTATTATTCGTTTTTATTAATATTGTTCTATTTGAACGATTTCAACGATCTAAAATGCTAAAATGTTTTATTTTAGAAACAACAGCAGTTTTGAGCTTTAATCTGCGTTTTAACGCGTAAACACATAAAACGACGAATTTTTTATTATTCGTTTTTATTAATATTGCTTCTATTTGAACGATTTCAACGATATAAAATGCTTGAAAATGTTTATTTTATCAAAAACAGCACGTTTTGAGCTTTATTCTGCGTTTTAACGCGTAAAACAGCATAAAAACGACAAATTTTTATTATTCGTTTTTATTAATATTGCGCATTTGAACGATTTCAACGATCTAAAATGCTTGAAAATGCTTATTTTAGCAAAAAAGCACGTTTTGAGTTTAATCTGCGTTTTAACGCGAAAAACAGCATAAAAACGACGAATTTTTATTATTCTTTTTTATTAATATAGTTCTATTTGAACGATTTCAACGATCAAAATGCTTGAAAATGCTTATTTTAAAAAAACAGCACGTTTTGAGTTTTAATCTGCGTTTAACGAAAAAGCATAAAAACGACAAATTTTTATTATTCTTTTTTTATTAATATTGCGTCTATTTGAAGGATTTAAATTCTAAAATGCTTGAAAATGTTATTTAGCCGCACTTTTTTGGGCTTTATTCGCGTTTTAACGCGAAAAAAAGCAAAAAAACGACAAAATTTTTTATTATTCGTTTTTATTAATATTGCTCTATTTGAACGATTTCAACGATCTAAAATGCTTGAAAATGCTTATTTTAGCAAAACAGCACGTTTTGAGTTTATTCTCGTTTTAACGCGTAAAACAGCATAAAACGACGAATTTTTATTATTCGTTTTTTTCAATATTGCGTCTATTTGAACGATTTCAACGATCTAAAAATGCTTGAAAATGCTTATTTTAGCAAAACAGCACGTTTTGAGCTTTAATCTGCGTTTTAACGCGTAAAACAGCATAAAAACGACGAAATTTTTATTATTCGTTTTTATTAATATTGCGTCTATTTGAACGATTTCAACGATCTAAAATGCTTGAAAATGCTTATTTTAGCAAAACAGCACGTTTTGAGCTTTAATCTGCGTTTTAATGCGTAAAACAGCATAAAACGACGAATTTTTTATTATTCGTTTTTATTAATTTGCTTCTATTTGAACGATTTCAACGATCTAAAATGCTTGAAAATGATTATTTTAGCAAAACAGCACGTTTTGAGCTTTAATCTGCGTTTTAACGCGTAAACAGCATAAAAACGACGAAATTTTTATTATTCGTTTTTATTAATATTGCGTCTATTTGAACGATTTTCAACGATTAAAATGCTTGAAAATGCTTATTTTAGCAAAACAGCACGTTTTGAGTTTTAATCTGCGTTTTAACGCGTAAACAGCATAAAAAACGACGAAATTTTTATTATTTGTTTTTATTTTTATTGCGTCTATTTGAACGATTTCAACGATCTAAAATGCTTGAAAATGCTTTATTTTAGCAAAACAGCACGTTTTGAGCGTTAATCTGCGTTTTAACGCGTAAAACAGCATAAAACGACGAATTTTTTATTATTTGTTTTTATTATATTGCGTCTATTTGAACGTTTCAACGATCTAAAATGCTTGAAAATGCTTATTTTAGCAAAACAGCACGTTTTGAGCTTTAATTCTGCGTTTTAACGCGTAAACAGCATAAAAACGACGAAATTTTTATTATTCGTTTTTATTTTTTATTGCGTCTATTTGAACGATTTCAACGATCTAAAAATGCTTGAAAATGCTTATTTTTAGCAAAACAGCACGTTTTGAGCTTTAATCTGCGTTTTAACGCGTAAAACAGCATAAACGACAATTTTTATTATTCGTTTTTATTAATATTGCTTCTATTTGAACGATTTCAACGATCAAAATGTTGAAAATGCTTATTTTAGCAAAACAGCACGTTTTGACTTTAATCTGCGTTTTAACGCGTAAAACAGCATAAAAACGACGAAATTTTTATTATTCGTTTTTATTAATATTGCGTCTATTTGAACGATTTCAACGATCTAAAATGCTTGAAAATGTTTATTTTAGCAAAACAGAAATTTTTTGAGCTTTAATTTTCCCTTTCCCGCAAAAACAGCAAAAAAACGACAATTTTTTATTATTCGTTTTTATTAATATTGCGTCTATTTGAACGTTTTTTAAACCCATTAAAATGCTTGAAAATGTTTTTTTTTTTGGCAAAACAGCACTTTTTGGAGTTTCGGCCCCGGTTTTAAATGCGTAAAACAGCTTTTGGGACAAATTTTTTTATTATTCGTTTTTATTAATATTGTTTTTTATTTGAACGTTTTTTAACGATCAAAAAAATGCTTGAAAATGTTTTATTTTAGCAAAACAGAAATTTTTTGGGCTTTATTCTGCTTTTTAAGGGAAAAAACAGCAAAAAAAGGGAGGGAAATTTTTTATTATTGTTTTTATTAATACGTGCCATTTAAAACGATTTAAACGATCTAAAAGGGCTTGAAAATGCTTATTTTAGCAAAACAGCACTTTTTGGTTTTTTAATCAGCTTTTTAACGGTAAACGGGCAAAAAAACGACAAATTTTTTTATTTTTTTCTTTTTATTAATATTGCTTCTTTTTTAAACCGATTTCAAACGTTTTTTAAAAATGTTTGAAAATGCTTTTTTTAGAAAAAACAGCACGTTTTGACCCATTCTGCGTTTTAACGCGAAAAAACAGCAAAAAAAACGACGACATTTTATTATTCTTTTTTTATTAATATTGCGTCTTTTTTGAACGATTTCAACGATCTAAAATGCTTGAAAATGCTTATTTTAGCAAAACAGCACGTTTTGTTTTTTAAACCCGCTTTTTAAGGGTAAAAAGCAAAAACGACAAAATTTTTACTATTCTTTTTTTATTAATATTGGGGCCTTATTTAAAACGATTTCAACGATCAAAAAATGTTTAAAAAATGTTTTTATTTTAGCAAAACAGCACGTTTTGAGCTTAAATCTGCGTTTTAATGGGAAAAACAGCAAAAACGACGAATTTTTTTTTTTCCCTTTTTTTAAATATTGCTTTATCGGGAACGTTTTTTAAACGATTTTGTTTTGAAAATGATTATTTTAGAAAAACAGCACGTTTTGAGCTTTAATCTGCGTTTTAACGCAAAAGCAGCATAAAACGACAAAATTTTTTTTAATTTTGTTTTTAAAATTTTGCGTCTTTTTTAAGGGATTTCAACGTTTTAAAAAATGTTTTGGAAAGTGCTTATTTTAGAAAAACAGCACGTTTTAAAAGTTTTAATCTGCGTTTTAACCCCGGCAAAAAAACAAAAACGACAAAATTTTTTATTTGGTTTTTATTTTATTGCGTCTATTTGAAAATTTCAACCGATCTAAAATGTTTGAAAATGCTTATTTTAGCAAAACAGAAAGTTTTGAGCTTTAAATTTCCGCTTTTTAAAGCGTAAAAAAAAGCAAAAAAAGACGAATTTTTTTATTCGTTTTTTATTAATTTTGTTTTTCTTTTTTGGATTTCAACGATCAAAAAATGCTTGAAAATGCTTATTTTAGCAAAAAAAAAACTTTTTGAGCTTTAATCTGCGTTTTAACGCGAAAAAAAAGCAAAAACAAAAATTTTTTATTCTTTTTTTAATTAATATTGCGTCTAGCCCCCGATTTCAACGATCTAAAATTTGAAAATGTTTATTTAGCAAAAAAAAGAACGTTTTGAGCTTTTATTCTGCGTTTAAGGGTAAAACAGCATAAAAACAACAAATTTTTTATTATTCTTTTTTTTTATTAATATTGCTTCTATTTGCCGAATTCAACGATCTAAAATGTTTGAAAATGCTTTTTTTAAAAGAAAAACAGATTTTTGAGCTTTATTCTACGTTTTAACGGGGTAAAAAAAGCATAAAAACGCCCAAAATTTTTATTATTCGTTTTTTTTTAATATTGCTTCTATTTGAACGATTTCAACGATCAAAAATCCCGGAAAATGCTTATTTTGAACTTTTAAAGCTTTTAATTTCCCCGGTTTTAAGCGGAAAAAAGCAAAAAAAACCACAAATTTTTTATTATTCTTTTTTTATTAATATTGGGGCCTTTTAAAACGATTTCAACGATCAAAAAACTTTTTGAGTTTTATTCCCTTTTTAACGCGTAAAACAGCATAAAACGACGAAATTTTTATTATTCGTTTTTATTTTTATTGTTTTCATTTGAACGAATTCAACGATTTTGGTTTTAAAATGCTTTTTTTAAAGAAAAAACAGCAACTTTTTTTAAATCTGCGTTTTAACGCGAAACAGCAAAAAAACGACAAAATTTTTTATTATTTTTTTTTAAATATTGTTTTATTTTAACAATTTCAACGATTAAAAATGTTTAAAAATGCTTTTTTTTAGCAAAACAGCACGTTTTGGGGTTTTTAACTGGTTTTAACGCGTAAAACGCAAAAAGGGACAAATTTTTTTATTTTTTTCTTTTTTAAAATTTTTGGTCTATTTAAAGGGATTTCAATGATCTAAAATGTTTTGAAAATGCTTTTTTAAAGAAAACAGCACGTTTTGAGTTTTTAATCGGTTTTAACGCGAAAAAACAGCAAAAAACGACGAAATTTTTATTATTCTTTTTTATTTTATTGCGTCTATTTGAACGATTTCAACGATCAAAAAATGTTTAAAAAGTACTTTTTTTTGGAAAAAACAGCACTTTTTTATTTTAATCTTGCTTTTTTAACGCGTAAAACGGCAAAAAAAAACGACGAATTTTTTATTTTTCCCTTTTTTTAAATATTGCTTCTATTTGAACGTTTTTCAAGGGATCTAAAAATGCTTAAAAAATTTGCTTATTTTAGAAAAAACAGCCCCGTTTTTTAAAATTTTAATCTGCGTTTTAACGGGGAAAAAAGTAAAAACAAAAATTTTTATTATTCGTTTTTTTTTAAATTTGCGTCTAAAAAAGGGATTTTAAAACGACTAAAACGTTTTGGTTGTTTTATTTTAGCAAACAGCCCCGGAGTTTAATCTGCGTTTTAACGCGAAAAACAGCAAAAAAAACGACGAAAATTTTTATTATTCGTTTTTTTTTTTATTGGGGTCTTTGAACGAATTAAACCGATCTAAAATGCTTGAAAATGCTTTTTTTTGGCAAAACAGCACGTTTTAAAAGTTTTAACGCGTTTTAACGCGAAAAAAACAGCATAAAAACGACAAATTTTTTTATTATTTCGTTTTATTAATATTGCTTTTTTTTTTAAAATTTAAACGATTAAAAATGTTTAAAAATTTTTTTTATTTTAGAAAAAACAGCACGTTTTTGAGTTTTTAATTTTGCGTTTTAACGCGTAAAAAAACCCTAAAAAGGGACGAATTTTTATTATTGTTTTATTAATATTGCGTCTTTTTTAAAACGTTTTCCCCAACGATCAAAAAATGTTTGGAAAAAAGCTATTTTAGCAAAAACAGAAATTTTTTGGTTTTTAACGCGTTTTAACGCGTAAAACAGCAAAAAAATGACAATTTTTTATTATTCGTTTTTTAATATTGCTTCTTTTAAACGTTTTAAAACGATCTAAAAATGTTTAAAAATGTTTTTTTTAAAAGCAAAACAGCACGTTTTGAGTTTTAATCTGCTTTTTCCCGCGAAAAACAGATAAAAAGACGAAATTTTTTTATTCGTTTTATTAATATTGTTTCCATTTGAACGATTTCAACGATCTAAAATGTTTTAAAATTTATTTTAGAAAAAAACAGCACGTTTTGTTTTTAATCAGCGTTTTAACGCGGAACAGATAAAACGACAAAATTTTTTTTTCGTTTTATTAATATTCCCTTTTTGAACGATTTCAACGACCAAAATGTTGAAAATGCTTATTTTAGCAAAACAGCACTTTTTTGAGTTTTAATCTGCTTTTTAACACGAAAAACAGCAAAAAAAACGACAATTTTTTTATTATTCGTTTTTATTAATATTGCTTCTTTTTTGAACGATTTCAACGATCTAAAATGCTTGAAAATGCTTATTTTAGCAAAACAGCACGTTTTGAGCTTTATTTTGCGTTTTAACGCGTAAAACAGCATAAAACGACGAAATTTTTTATTATTTGTTTTTATTAATATTGCGTCTATTTGAACGATTTCAACGATCTAAAATGCTTGAAAAATGCTTATTTTGCAAAACAGCACGTTTTGAGCTTTTAATCTGCGTTTTAACGCGTAAAACAGCATAAAATGACAATTTTTATTATTCGTTTTTATAATATTGTTCTTTTTAAAAACGGTTTTCAACGTATTAAAATGCTTGAAATTTATTTAGCAAAACGCACGTTTTGAGTTTAATCTGCGTTTTAACGCGTAAAACAGCATAAAACGACGAAATTTTTATTATTCGTTTTTATTAATATTGCTTCCATTTTGAACGATTTCAACGATCTAAAATGCTTGAAAATGTTTTATTTTAGCAAAACAGCACGTTTTGAGCTTTAATCTGCGTTTTAACGGCTAAAACAGCATAAAACCACGAATTTTTTATTATTCGTTTTTATTAATATTGCGTCTATTTGAACGATTTCAACGATCTAAAATGCTTGAAAATGCTTATTTTAACAAACACTCGTTTTGAGCTTTAATCTGCGTTTTAACGCGTAAAACAGCATAAAACGACGAATTTTTATTATTCGTTTTTATTAATATTGCGTCTATTTGAACGATTTCAACGATCTAAAAATGCTTGAAAATGCTTATTTTAGCAAAACAGCACGTTTTGAGCTTTAATCAGCGTTTTAACGCGTAGAACACATAAAACGACGAAATTTTATTATTCGTTTTTATTAATATTGCGTCTTTTGAACGATTTCTACGATCTAAAATGCTTGAAAATGCTTATTTTAGCAAAACAGACGTTTTGAGTTTAATCTGCTTTAACGCGTATAAAGCATAAAACGACGAATTTTTATTATTCGTTTTATTAATATTGCTTCTATTTGAACGATTTCAACGATCTAAAATGCTTGAAAATGCTTATTTTAGCAAAAACAGCAATGATTTGAGTTTTAATCTGCGTTTTAACGCGTAAACAGCATAAAACGACGAAATTTTATTATTCGTTTTATTAATATTGCTTCTATTTGAACGATTTAACGATCTAAAATGCTTGAAAAATGCTTATTTTAGCAAAACAGCACGTTTTGATTTATTCTGCGTTTTAACGCGTAAAACAGCATAAAAACGACGAAATTTTTTATTATTCGTTTTTATTTTTATTGCGTCTATTTGAACGATTTCAACGATCTAAAATGCTTGAAAATGCTTTTTAGCAAAACAGCACGTTTTGAGCTTTTAATCTGCGTTTTAACGCGTAAAACGAAAAAACGACGAATTTTTTATTCGTTTTTATTAATATTGCGCTATTTGAAGCGATTTCAATATAAAAATTTTATGCTTATTTACCAAAATTTTGGTTTAACCTTTAACGTAAAAAAAAAGTTTTTTATTTTTTTATTAT
>NW_027046297.1:20000-28076 GCF_025399875.1 Dalotia coriaria | reverse complement strand
TTTAATTTTTTAATTGCTTTTTTTTTTTTATTTTTGAAAACGTTTTTAACGATCAAAAACCCGGTTTTTTTAAAAAAAAGTTTTATTTTAAAAGCAAAACAGAAAAAAGGGGTTTTTTAATTTTTTTTTAAATTTGGTTTTAACGCCGTTAAAACAAAATTTTTAAAAAACGAGGGGAAATTTTTAAAAAAAATTTTTTATTTGTTTTTTTATATTGCTCTATTTAACGATTTCAACGATCTAAAATGTTTTGAAAAGCTTATTTGAAAACAGCACTTTTTGGTTTAACGCGGGAAAAAAACGAAAAAAACGACGAAATTTTTTTTTTTTTTTATTAATATTGCTTTATTTGAACGATTTAAGATCAAAAATGCTTGAAAATGCTTATTTTGAAAACAGCACGTTTTGATTTTAATCTGCGTTTTAACGCGAAAAAACGCATAAAACGACGAAATTTTATTTTTTTTTTTATTTTTTGCTCTATTTGAACGATTTCAACATCTAAAATGCTTAAAAATTTTTTAAAGCAAAACAGCACGTTTTGAGTTTAATCTGCTTTTTAACGCGAAAAAACAGCAAAAAAAACGACGAATTTTTTTTTTGTTTTTATTAATAGTTTCTATTTGAACATTTCAACGATCTTTGCTTAAAAATGCTTATTTTGCAAAAAAGACGTTTTGAGTTTTAATCTGGTTTTAACGCGAAAAACAGCATAAAACGAAAATTTTTTTTATTATTCGTTTTTATTAATATTGCTTCTTTTGAACGTTTTCAACGATTAAAATGTTTGAAAATGTTATTTTAGCAAAACAGCACGTTTTGAGTTTTAATCTGCTTTTTTAACGGGTAAAACAGCAAAAAAACGAGAATTTTTTATTATTCTTTTTTATTAATATTGCTCATTTGAACGATTTCAACGATTAAAATGCTTGAAAATGTTTTTTTTTTAGCAAAACAGCACGTTTTGAGTTTTAACTGCGTTTTAACGGAAAAACAGCATAAAAACGACGAATTTTTTTATTCGTTTTTTTTTAAATTTGCTTTTAACGATTTCAACGATCAAAATGCTTGAAAATGCTTATTTTAGCAAAACAAGTTTTGAGCTTTATTCTGCTTTTTAAAAAGGGGAAAAAAAAAAAACAAAAAAAATTTTTTATTATTCGTTTTTATTAATATTGCTTCTATTTGAACGATTTCAACGATCTAAAAATGCTTGAAAATGCTTTTATTTTAGCAAAAACAGCACGTTTTGAGCTTTAATCTGCGTTTTAACGCGTAAACAGCATAAAAACGACGACGAATTTTTTATTATCGTTTTTATTAATATTGCTTCTATTTGAACGATTTCAACGATCTAAAATGCTTGAAAACGCTATTTTAGCAAAACAGCACGTTTTGAGCTTTATTCTGCGTTTTAACGCGTAAAACAGCATAAAACGACGAAATTTTTATTATTCGCTCTTTTTATTTTTATTGCGTCTTATTTGAACGATTTCAACGATCTAAAATGCTTGGAAATGCTTATTTTAGCAAATCAGCACGTTTGCTTTAATCTTGCGTTTTAACGCGTAAAACAGCATAAAAACGACGAATTTTTATTATTCTTTTTATTAATATTGCTTCATTTGAACGATTTCAACGATCTAAAAATGCTTTGAAAATGCTTTATTTGTGCAAAACAGCATGTTTTGAGCTTAATCTGCGTTTAACGCGTAAAACAGCATAAAAAACGACGAAATTTACCATTTGTTTTTATTAATATTGCGTCTATTTGAACGATTTCAACGATCTAAAATGCTTGAAAATGCTTATTTTAGCAAAAACAGCACGTTTTGAGCTTTAATCTGCGTTTTAACGCGTAAAACAGCATAAAAAACGACGAATTTTATATTATTCGTTTTATAAATATTGCTCTATTTTGAACGTGATTTCAACGATCTAAAAATGCTTGAAAAATGCTTATTTTAGCAAAAAACAGCACGTTTTGAGCTTTAATCTGCGTTTTGACGCGTAAAACAGCATAAAACGATGAATTTTTTATTATTCGTTTTTACATTATTGCTTCTATTTGAACGATTTTAACGATGTAAATGCTTGAAAATGCTTATTTTAGCAAAACAGCATCGTGTTTTGAGTTTTAATCTGCGTTTTAACGCGTGTAAAACAGCATAAAAAACGACGAATTTTTATTATTCGTTTTTATTGGCTATTGCGTCTATTTCTGGAACGTGATTTCAACGATCTAAAATGCTTGAAAATGCTTATTTTAGCAAAACAGTAATGTTTTGAGCTTTTAATCTGCGTTTTAACGCGTAAAACAAGCATAAAAAACGACGAATTTTTTATTATTCGTTTTTATTAATATTGCTTCATTTGAACGATTTCACGATCTAAAATGCCGAAAATGCTTATTTTAGCAAAACACAATGTTTTGAGCTTTATTCTGCGTTTTAACGCGTAAAACAGCATAAAACGACTTGTACTTTTTTATTATTCGTTTTTATTACTATTGCGTCTATTTGAACGATTTCAACGATCTAAAATGCTTGAAAAATGCTTATTTTAGCAAAACAGCACGTTTTGAGTTTTAATCTGCGTTTAACGCGTAAAACAGCATAAAAACGACGAATTTTTTACATTATTCGTTTTATTAATATTGTTTCTATTTGAACGATTTCAACGATCAAAATGCTTGAAAATGCTTATTTTAAAGCAAAACAGCACGTTTTGAACTTTAATCTGCGTTTTAACGCGTAAAACAGCATAAAAAACGACAATTCTTTTATTATTCGTTTTTTATTACTACGTGCCTATTTGAACGATTTCAACGATCTAAAATGCTTGAAAATGCTTTATTTTAGCAAAACAGCACGTGTTTTGAGTTTAATCTGCGTTTTAACGCGTGTAAAACAGCATAAAAACGACGAATTTTTATTATTCGTTTTTATTAATATTGTTTCTATTTGAACGATTTCAACGACCTTGCAAATGCTTGAAAATGCTTATTTTTAGCAAAATGTTAATGTTTTGAGCTTTAACTGCGTTTTAACGCGTAAAACAGCATAAAACGACGAATTTTTTTATTATTCGTTTTTATTAATATTGCGTCTATTTGAACGATTTCAACGATCTAAAAATGCTTGAAAATGCTTTATTTTAGCAAAAGCGTTACGTTTTGAGCTTTAATCAGCGTTTTAACGCGTAAAACAGCATGTAAAACGACGAAATTTTGATATTCGTTTTTACACATTGCGTCTATTTAAACGATTTCAACGATCTAAAATGCTTGAAAATGCTAATTTTAGCAAAACAGCACGTTTTGAGTTTTAATCTGCGTTTTAACGCTAAAAAACAGGATGTAAAACGACGAATCTTTTTTATTCGTTTTTATTAATATTGCCGTATTTGAAATACCAACGATCTAAAATGCTTGAAATGCTGTTTTGCGCAAAAACAGCACGTTTTGAACTTTAATCATAGCGTTTTAACGCGTAAAACAGCATAAAAACGACGAATTTTTTTATTATTCGTTTTTATTAATATTGCGTCTATTTGAACGATTTCAACGATCTAAAATGCTTGAAAATGCTTATTTTAGCAAAACAGCACGTTTTGAGCTTTAATCTGCGTTTTAACGCGTAAAAATGTTACAAAAACGACGAATTTTTATTATTCGTTTTATTAATATTGCTTCTATTTCTGAACGATTTCAACGATCAAAAATGCTTGAAAATGCTTATTCTAGCAAAAACAGCACGTTTTGTTTTAACTGCGTTTTAACGCGCGTAAAACAAAAGCATAAAAACGACGAATTTTTTATTATTCGTTTTATTAATATTGCGTCTATTTGAACGATTTCAACGATCTAAAATGCTTGAAAATGCTTATTTTAGCAAAACAGCACGTTTTGAGCTTTAACCGCGTTTTAACGCGTAAAACAGCATAAAAACGACGAAATTTTTATATTCCGTTTTTATTAATATTGCGTCTATTTAAACGATTTCAACGATTCAAAATGCTTTGAAAATGCTAATTTTAGCAAAAACAGCACGTTTTGAGTTTTAATCTGCGTTTTAACGCGTAAAACAGCATAAAACGACGAATTTTTATTATTCGCTTTTTGGTTAATATTGGGTTTCATTTGAACGATTTAACGATCTAAAAATGCTTGAAAATGCTTATTACAGCAAACAGCACGTTTTGAAAGCTTTTATTCTGCGTTTTAACGGGCGCGTAAAAAACAGCATAAAAACGACGAAATTTTTATTATTCGTTTTTATTTTTATTGCGTCTATTTGAACGATTTCAACGATCTAAAATGCTTTGAAAAATGTTTATTTTAGCAAAAACAGCACGTTTTGAGCTTTTAATCTGCGTTTTAACGCGTAAAACAGCATAAAAACGACGAATTTTTTATTATTCCCGCTTTTATTAATATTGCTTCTATTTGAACGATTTCAACGATCTAAAATGCTTGGAAAATGCTTATTTTAGCAAAACAGCACGTTTTGAGCTTAAATCTGCGTTTAACGCGTAAACAGCATAAAAACGACGAAATTTTTTTTATTATTCGTTTCTTATTAATATTGCGTCTATTTGAACGATTTCAACGATCTAAAAAATGCTTGAAAGTGTTTCTATTTTAGCAAAAACAGCACGTTTTGAGTTTAATCTGCGTTTAACGCGTAAAACAGTAATAAAAACGACGAATTTTTTATTATTCGTTTTTATTACTATTGTTTATTTGAACGATTTCAACGATCTAAAATGCTCGAAAATGCTTATTTTAGCAAAACAGCACGTTTTGAGTTTCTTTAATCTGCGTTTTAACGCGTAAACAGCATAAAAACGACGAATTTACATTATTCGTTTTTATTAATATTGCTTCTATTTGAACGATTTCAACGATGTAAAAATGCTTGAAAATGCTTATTTTAGCAAAACAGCGCGTTTTTGAGCTTTTAATCTGCGTTTTAACGCGTAAAACAGCATAAAACGACGAATTTTTTATTATTCGTTTTATTAATATTGCTTCTATTTGAACGATTTCAACGATCTAAAATGCTCGAAAAATGCTTATTTTAGCAAAACACACGTTTTGAGCTTTATTCTGCGTTTTAACGCGTAAAAATGGCATAAAAAACGACGAAATTATTATTCGTTTTTATTAATATTGTGTCTATTTGAACGATCTCAAACACCCAAAATGCTTGAAAATGCTTATTTTAGCAAAACAGCACGTTTTGAGCTTTAATCTGCGTTTCTTAACGCGTAAAACAGCATAAAATGACGAATTTCTTATTATTCGTTTTTTATTAATATTGCTTCTATTTAAACGATCTCAAACGATCTAAAATGCTTGAAATGTTTTATTTTAAAGCGCAACAGCACGTTTTGAGTTTCTTAATCTGCGTTTTAACGCGTAAAACAGCATAAAAACGACGAAATTTTTATTATTCGTTTTTTATTAATATTGCGTCTATTTGAACGATTTCAACGATCTAAAATGCTTGAAAATGCTTTATTTTGCGCGTAAAAACAGCACGTTTTGAGCTTTATTCTGCGTTTTAACGCGTAAAACAGCATAAAACGACGAAATTCTGCTGGCCTGTTTTATTAATATTGCGTCTATTTGAACGATCTCAACGATTCAAAATGCTTTGAAAAATGCTTATTTTAGCAAAACAGCACGTTCGCGCTTTAATCTGCGTTTTAACGCGTAAAACAGCATAAAAATGACGAATTTCTTATTATTCCGTTTTTATTAATATTGTTTATTTAAACGATCTCAACGATCTAAAAAATGCTTGAAAATGCTTATTTTAGCAAAACAGCACGTTTTGAGTTTAATCTGCGTTTTAACGCGTAAAACAGCATAAAACGACGAAATTTTTATTATTCGTTTTTTATTAATATTGCGTCTATTTGAACGATTTCACCGATCTAAAATGCTTGAAAATGCTTATTTTAAAAACAGCACGTTTTGAGCTTTAATCTGCGTTTTAACGCGTAAACAGCATAAAACGACGAATTTTTTATTATCGTTTTTATTAATATTGCTTTATTTGAACGATTTCAACGATGTAAAATGCTTGAAAATGCTTTATTTTAGCAAACAGCATCGTTTTGAGTTTTTAATCTGCGTTTTAACGCGTAAAACAGCATAAAAACGACGAATTTTTATTATTCGTTTTTAATAATATTGTTTCTATTTGAACGATTTCAACGATGTAAAAATTTGAAAATGCTTATTATTTTAGCAAAACAGCACGTTTTGAGTTTTTAATCTGCGTTTTAACGCGTAAAACAGCATAAAACGACGATTTTTTGTATTATATGTTTTTTATTAATATTGCGTCTATTCTGAACGATTTCAACGATCTAAAATGCGTGAAAATGCTTATTTTAGCAAAACAGTTAATGTTTGAGCTTTAATTCGCGTTTTAACGCGTAAAAACAGCATAAAACGACGAATTTTTTATTATTCGTTTTTATTAATATTGCTCTATTTGAACGATTTCAACGATCTAAAAATGCCGGAAAATGCTTATTTTAGCAAACACACGTTTTGAGCTTTTACCGCAAAGTTTTAAACGCGTAAAACAGCATAAAACGACGAAATTTTTATTATTCGTTTTTCAATATTGCGTCTATTTGAACGATTTCAACGATCTAAAATGCTTGAAAATGCTTATTTCAGCAAAATGTTAACGTTTTGAGTTTTAACCGCTGTTTTAACGCGTAAACAGCATAAAAACGACGAAATTTTTATTATTCGTTTTTATTAATGTTGCGTCTATTTAAACGATTTCAATGATCTAAAATGCTTGAAAATGCTTATTTTAGCAAAACAGCACGTTTTGATTTTAATCTGCGTTTTAACGCGGAAAACAGCATAAAACGACGAATTTTTATTATTCGTTTTTATTAATATTGCTTCTATTTGAACGATTTCAACGATCTAAAAATGCTTGAAAATGTTTATTTTAGCAAAACAGCACGTTTTGAGTTTTAATCTGCGTTTTAACGCGTAAAACAGGATAAAAAAACGACAAATTTTATTATTCGTTTTTTATTAATATTGGGTCTATTTGAACGATTTCCAACGATCTAAAATGCTTGTAAATGCTTTTGTTTTAGCAAAACAGTACGTTTTGAGTTTTAATCTGCGTTTAACGCGTAAACAGCATAAAACGACGAATCATTATTCGTTTTTATTAATATTGCTTCTATTTGAACGATTTCGACGATCTAAAATGCTTGAAAATGCTTATTTTAGCAAAACAGCACGTTTTGTTTTAATCTGCGTTTTAACGCGGTAAAACAGCATAAAAACGACGAATTTTATTATTCGTTTTACACATTGCTTCTATTTGAACGATTTCAACGATCTAAAATGCTTGAAAAGCGATTATTTTAGCAAACAGCACGTTTTGAGCTTTTAATCTGCGTTTTAACGCGTAAAGCAGCATAAAAACGACGAAGTTTTTATTATTTGTTTTTATTAATATTGCGTCTATTTGAACGATTTCAACGATCTAAAAATGCTTGAAAATGCTTATTTTAGCAAAAAAAACAGCACGTTTTGAGTTTTAATCTGCGTTTTAACGCGTAAAAACAGCATAAAACGACGAATTTTTTTATTATCTGTTTTTAATAATATTGCTTCTATTTGAAATCAATTTTAACGATCTAAAATGCTTGAAAATGCTTATTTTAGCAAAACAGCACGTTTGAGCTTTAATCTGCGTTTTAACGCGTAAAACAGCATAAAAACGACGAAATTTTTTACATTCGTTTTTATTTATATTGCGTCTATTCGAAACGATTTCAACGATCTAAAATGCTTAAATGCTTATTTTAGCGCAAAACAGCAGTTTTGAGTTTTAAATTAAAAAAAAAAAAAAATTTTTTTTTTAAAAAGGTTTTTTTAATTTTAAAAAAAAAAAAAAAAAAATTTTTTTAAAAAAAATTTTTGGGTTTTTTTGGGTTTTCCCAAAAAAAAAAAAATTTTTTTTTAAAAAATTTTTTTTTGGGTTTTTTTTTTTTGGAAAAAAAAAAAAATTTATTTTTTTT
>NW_027046297.1:0-15000 GCF_025399875.1 Dalotia coriaria | reverse complement strand
TTTTATTAATATTGCTTCTATTTGAACGATTTCAACGATCTAAAATGCTTGAAAATGCTTTATTTTAGCAAAAACAGCACGTTTTGAGCTGTAATCTGCGTTTTAACGCGTAAAACAGCATAAAACGACGAATTTTTATATTCCGTTTTTATTAATATTGTTTCTATTTGGAGTTATCAAACATCTGGAAAATGCTTTGAAAATGCTTACCTTGGCAAAACAGCACGTTTTGAGCTTTAATCTGCGTTTTAACAGTGTAAAAGTAGCATAAAAATGACGAATTTTTTTATTATCTGATTTTTATTGGCTAGTTTCCATTTAAACGATTTCAACATCTAAAATGCTTTTGAAAATGCTTATTTTGCTAAAACAGCACGCTTTGAGCTTTAATCTACGTTTTAACGCGGTAAAACAAAAAGCATAAAAAAACGACGAAATTTTTATTATTCGTTTTTATTAATATTGCTTCTATTTGAACGATTTCCAACGATCTAAAAATGCTAGAAAATGCTTATATTTTAGCAAAAACAGCAATGTTTTGAGCTTTAATCTGCGTTTTAACGCGTAAAAGCAAAAACGACGAAATTTTGGGTTATTCGTTTTATTTATATTGCGTCTATTTGAACGATTTCCCAACGATCTAAAAATGCTTGAAAATGCTTATTTTAGCAAAACAGCACGTTTTGAGCTTTAATCTGGTAAGCGTTTCTTAACGCGTAAAACAGCATAAAATCGACGAATTTTTATTATTCGTTTTATTAATATTGCTCTATTTGAACGATTTCAACGCTCTTAAAATGCTTGAAAATGCTTATTTTAGCAAACAGCACGTTTTGAGCTTTAATCTGCGTTTTAATGCGTAAAAACAGCATAAAACGTGACGAATTTTATTATTCGTTTTTATTAATACTGTTTCTATTTGAACGATTTCAACGTGATCTAAAATGCTTCGGAAAAATGCTTATTTTGCTAAACAGCATCGTTTTGAAAGCTTAATCTGCGTTTTAACGCGTAAAACAGCATAAAAACGACAATTTTTTATTATTCGTTTTTATTAATATTGCGTCTATTTTGAAACGATTTCCAACGATCTAAAATGCTTGAAAATGCTGGTTTTAGCAAACAGCACACGCTTTGAGCTTTAATCTGCGCTCTTTAACGCGTAAAACAGCATAAAAACGACGAAATTTTATTATCTGTTTTATTAATATTGGGTCTATTCTGAACGATTTCCCAACGATCTAAATGCTTCGAAAAATGCTTATTTTAGCAGCAAAATGTTAATGTTTTGAGTTTCTTTAATCTGCGTTTTAACGCGTAAAAACAGCATAAAACGACGAATTTTTATTATTCGTTTTTATTAATATTGTCTCTATTTAAAACGATTTCCAACGGGATTTAAAATGCTTTTTTAAAAATAAGCTTTATTTTAGCAACAGCATGTTTTGGAGTTTTTGTAATCTGCGTTTTAGAACCTTCGTAAAACAGCATAAAAACGACGGAAATTTTATTATTCGTTTTTATTAATATTGTTTCTATTTGAACGATTTCAACGATCTAAAATGCTTTGAAAATGCTTATTTTTAGCAAAACAGCACGTTTTGAGCTGTAACGCCTTTTAACGCAAAAACAGCATAAAAACGACGAATTTTTTATTATTCGTTTTATTAATATTGCGTCTATTTGAACGATTTCAACGATTTAAAATGCCGGAAAATGCTTATTTGCAGTAAAACAGCGGCTGTTTTGAGCTTCTTAATCTTGCGTTTTAACTGTAAAACAGCATAAAAAAAACGACGAAATTTTTATTATTATCTGTTTTTATTAATATTGCTTCTATTTGAACGATTTCAACGGGGATCTAAAATGCTTGAAAAATGCTTATTTTAGGCAAAAAACAGCACGTTTTGAGCTGTAATCTGCGTTTTAACGCGCGTAAAACAGCATAAAAACTACGAATTTTTTTTATTATCTTTCGTTTTATTAATATTGCATCTATTTGAACGATTTCAACGATTCAGGTCGTTGAAAATGCTTATTTTTAGCAAAACAGCACGTTTTGAGCTTTAATCTGCGTTTTAACGCGTAAAACAGCATAAAACGACGAATTTTTGTATTATTCGTTTTTATTAATATTGCGTCTATTTGAACGTAATTTTCAACGATCTAAAATGCTTTGAAAATGCTTATTTTAGCAAAACAGCACGTTTTGAGTCTTAATCTGCGTTTAACGCGTAAACAGCATAAAAACGACGAATTTTTACATACCCGTTTTATTAATATTGCGTCTATTTGAACGATTTCAACGATCTAGAACGCTTGAAATGCTTATTTTAAAGCGCAGCACGTTTTGAGTTTCTAATCTGCAGTTTTAACGCGTAAAACAGCATAAAAATGACGAATTTTTATTATTCGATTATTATTAATATTGCTTCCTATTTAAACGATTTCCCAACGATCTTAAAAATGCTTGAAAATGCTTTTATTTTAGCAAAAACAGCACGCTTTTGAGCTTTAATCTACGCGTTTTAACGCGTAAACAGCATAAAACGACGAAATTTTTATTATTCGTTTTTATTAATATTGCTTCTATTTGAACGATTTCAACGGGATCTAAAATGCTTGAAATGCTTATTTTAGCAAAATGCTACTGCTTCTTGAGCGCTTTAATCTGCGTTTTAACGCGTACAAAACAGCATAAAAACGACGAAATTTTTATTATTCGTTTTATTTATTGCGTCTATTTGAACGTGATTTCAACGATCTAAAAAATGCTTGAAAAATGTCATTTTAGCAAAACAGCATCGTTTGAGCTTAATCTGCGTTTTAACGCGTAAAACAAGTTACAAAATCGGGACGAATTTTTTATTACTCGTTTTTATTACATTGCTTCTATTTGAACGATTTCAACGCCTGAAAATCTTTTGAAAATGCTTATTTTAGCAAAACAGCACGTTTTGAGCTTTAATCTGCGTTTCTTTAACGCGTAAAATACATAAAAAAACGACGAATTTTTATTATTCGTTTTATTAATATTGCTTCTATTTGAACGATTTCAACGATCTAAAATGCTTGAAATGCTTTTATTTTAAAGCAAAACAGCACGTTTTGAGCTTTGTTCCGCGTTTTAACGCGAAAACAGCATAAAACGTGACGAATTTTTTTATTATCTGTTTTATTAATATTGCGTCTATTTGAACGATTTCAACGATCTAAAAATGCTTGAAAATGCTTATTTTAGCAAAACAGCACGCTTTGACTTTAATCTGCGTTTAACGCGCAAAACAGCATAAAACGACGAAATTTTTATTATTCGTTTTATTAATATTGCTTCTATTTGAACGATTTCAACGCCCTGAAATGCTTGAAAATGCTTATTTTAGCAAAAAACAGCACGTTTTGAGCTTTAAATCTGCGTTTTAACGCGTAAAACAGCATAAGCAAAACGACGAATTTTTATTATCGTTTTTATTAATACTTGCTTCTATTTGAACGATTTCAACGATTCAAAATGCTGAAAAATGCTTATTTTAGCAAAACAGCAATGTTTGCGCTTTTAATCTTCGCGTTTTAACGCGTAAAGCAGCATAAAGTACCGACGAATTTTGCCATTCGTTTTTATTAATATTGCGTCTATTTGAAATCATCTCAACGATCTAAAATGCTTCGGTGCCGCCATTTTAGCAAAACAGCACGCTTTGCTTCAACTGCGAATCTGCGTTTTAACGCGTAAAACAGCATAAAACGACGAATTTTATTATCGTTTTTATTAATATTGCTCTATTTAACGATTTCAACGATCTAAAATGCTTGAAAATGCTTATTTGCAAACAGCACGTTTTGAGCTTAATCTGCGTTTTAACGGTAAAACAGCATAAAAACGACGAATTTTTATTATTCGTTTTTATTAATATTGCTTCTATTTGAATCGATTTCAACGATCTAAAATGCTTGAAAATGCTTATTTAGCAAAACAGCACGTTTTGAGCTTTAATCTGCGTTTTAACGCGTAAAACAGCATAAAAACGACGAATTTTTATTATTCGTTTTTATTAATATTGCTCTATTTGAACGATTTCAACGATCTAAAATGCTTGAAAATGCTTATTTTAGCAAAACAGCACGTTTTGAGCTTTAATCGCGTTTAACGCGTAAAACAGCATAAAACGACGAAATTTTTATTATTCGTTTTTATTAATATTGCTGTCTATTTGAACGATTTCAACGATCTAAAATGCTTGAAATTGCTTATTTCAGCAAAACAGTACGTTTTGAGCTTTAATCTGCGTTTTAACGCGTAAAACAGCATAAAACGACGAATTTTTATTATTCGTTTTTATTAATATTGCTTCTATTTGAACGATTTCAACGATCTAAAATGCTTGAAAATGCTTATTTTAGCAAAACAGCAAGTTTTGAGCTTTAATCTGCGTTTAACGCGTAAACAGCACAAAAACGACGAATTTTTATTATTCGTTTTTATTAATATTGCTTCTATTTGAACGATTTCAACGATCTAAAATGCTTGAAAATGTATTTTGAGCAAAACAGCACGTTTTGAGCTTTAATCTGCGTTTTAACGCGTAAAACAGCATAAAACGACGAATTTTTTTATTCGTTTTTATTAATATTGCTTCTATTTGAACGATTTCAACGATCTAAAATGCTTGAAAATGCTATTTTAGCAAAACAGCACGTTTTGAGCTTTAATCTGCGTTTTAACGCGTAATACAGCATAAAAATGACGAATTTTTATTATTCGATTTTTATTAATATTGATTCTATTTAAACGATTTCAACGATCTAAAATGCTTGAAAATGCTTATTTAGCAAAACAGCACGCTTTGAGTTTAATCTGCGTTTTAACGCGCTAAAACAGCATAAAAACGACGAATTTTTATTATTCGTTTTTATTAATATTGCGTCTATTTGAACGATTTCAACGATCTAAAATGCTTGAAAATGCTTATTTTAGCAAAACAGCACGTTTTGAGCTTTAATCTGCGTTTTAACGCGTAAAACAGCATAAAAACGACGAATTTTTATTATTCGTTTTTATTAATATTGCGTCTATTTGAACGATTTCAACGATCTAAAAATGCTTGAAAATGCTTATTTTAGCAAAACAGCACGTTTTGAGCTTTTAATCTGCGTTTTAACGCGTAAAACAGCATAAAACGACGAAGTTTTTATTATTCGTTTTTATTAATATTGCGTCTATTTGAACGATTTCAACGATCTAAAATGCTTGAAAATGCTTATTTTAGCAAAACAGCACGTTTTGAGCTTTAATCTGCGTTTTAACGCGTAAAACAGCATAAAAACACTGAATTTTTTATTATTCGTTTTTATTAATATTGCTTCTATTTGAACGATTTCAACGATCTAAAATGCTTGAAAATGCTTATTTTAGCAAAACAGCACGTTTTGAGCTTTAATCGCGTTTTAACGTAAAACAGCATAAAATGACGAATTTTTATTATTCGATTTTTATTAATATTGCTTCTATTTAAACGATTTCAACGATCTAAAATGCTTGAAAATGCTTATTTTAGCAAAACAGCACGCTTTGAGCTTTTAATCTGCGTTTTAACGCGTAAAACAGCATAAAAAACGACGAAATTTTATTATTCGTTTTTATTAATATTGCTTCTATTTGAACGATTTCAACGATCTAAAAATGCTTGAAAATGCTTATTTTAGCAAAACAGCACGTTTTGAGCTTTAATCTGCGTTTTAACGCGTAAAACAGCATAAAAACGACGAAATTTTTATTATTCGTTTTTATTTATATTGCGTCTATTTGAACGATTTCAACGATCCAAAAATGCTTGAAAATGCTTATTTTAGCAAAACAGCACGTTTTGAGTTTTAATCTGCGTTTTAACGCGTAAAACAGCATAAAAACGACGAATTTTTTATTATTCGTTTTTATTAATATTGCGTCTATTTGAACGATTTCAACGATCTAAAATGCTTGAAAATGCTTATTTTAGCAAAACAGCACGTTTTGAGCTTTAATCTGCGTTTTAACGCGTAAAACAGCATAAAAACGACGAATTTTTTATTATTCGTTTTATTAATATTGCGTCTATTTGAACGATTTCAACGATCTAAAATGCTTGAAAATGCTTATTTTAGCAAAACAGCACGTTTTGAGCTTTTAATCTGCGTTTTAACGCGTAAAACAGCATAAAAACGACGAATTTTTATTATTCGTTTTTATTAATATTGCTTCTATTTGAACGATTTCAACGATCTAAAATGCTTTGAAAATGCTTATTTTAGCAAAACAGCACGTTTTGAGTTTTATCTGCGTTTTAACGCGTAAAACAGCATAGAAACGACGAAATTTTTATTATTCGTTTTATTAATATTGCTCTATTTGAACGATTTCAACGTATCTAAAATGCTTGAAAATGCTTTTAAGCAAAACAGCACGTTTTGAGTTTTAATCTGCGTTTTAACGCGTCAAAACGCATAAAACGACGAAGTTTTTATTATTCGTTTTTATTAATATTGCGTCTATTTGAACGATTTCAACGATCTAAAAGCTTGAAAATGCTTTTTTTAGCAAAACAGCACGTTTTGAGCTTTAATCTGCGTTTTAACGCGTAAAACAGCATAAAATGACGAATTTTTATTATTCGTTTTTATTAATATTGCTTCGATTTAAACGATTTCAACGATCTAAAATGCTTGAAAATGCTTATTTTAGCAAAAAGCACGTTTTGAGCTTTTAATCTGCGTTTTAACGCGTAAAACAAGCATAAAAACGACGAAATTTTTATTATTCGTTTTTATTAATATTGCTTCTATTTGAACGATTTCAACGATCTAAAAATGCTTGAAAATGCTTATTTTAGCAAAACAGCACGTTTTGAGCTTTAATCTGCGTTTTAACGCGTAAAACAGCATAAAAACGACGAATTTTTATTATTCGTTTTTATTAATATTGCGTCTATTTGAACGATTTCAACGACTAAAATGCTTGAAAATGTTTTATTTTAGCAAAACAGCACGTTTTGAGTTTTTAATCAGCGTTTTAACGCGTAAAACACATACAAACGACGATTTTATTATTCGTTTTTTATTAATATTGCTTCTATTTGAACGATTTCAACGATCTAAAATGCTTGAAAATGATTATTTTAGCAAAACAGCACGTTTTAGCTTTAATCTGCGTTTTAACGCAGAAACAGCATAAAAATCGACGAAGTTTTTTTATTATTCGTTTTTTGTCTATTTGAACGATTTCAAAGCATAAAATGCTTGAAAATGTTTATTTTAGCAAAAAGCACGTTTTGAGTTAATCTGCGTTTTAACGCTAAAAAGCTTAAAACGACGACTTTATGTATTCGTTTTTATTTAATATTGCTCATTTGAACGATTTCAACGATCTAAAAATGCTTGAAAATATATTTTAGCAAGAACATTCACGTTTTGAGCTTTAATCTGCGTTTTAACGCGTAAAACAGCAAAACGAGGAATTTTTATATTCGTTTTATTAATATTGCTTCTATTTGAGACTTTTTCACGATCTAAAATTGAAAATGCTTATTTTAGCAAAACAGCACGTTTTGAGCTTTTAATCTGCGTTTTAACGCGTAAAACAGCAAAACGACGAATTTTTATTTATTCGTTTTATTAAATTGCGTCTATTTGAACGATTTCATCGATCTAAAATGCTTCAAAATGCTTATATTTAGCAAAACAGAGCTTTGAGCTTTAATCTGCGTTTTAACGCGTAAAACACATTAAAAGCGAAATTTTTATTATTCGTTTTTTATTAATATGCTTCTATTTGAACGATTTAACGATCTAAAATGCTTGAAAATGCTTTATTTTAGCAAAACAGCACGTTTAAAGCTTTAATTGCGTTTTAAGCGTAAACAGCATAAAACGACGATTTTATTATTCGTTTTATTAATATTGCGTCTATTTGAACGATTTCAACGTTCTAAAATGCTTGAAAATGCTTATTTTAGTAAAATATCACGTTTGAGCTTTAATCAGCATTTTAACGCGTAAAACAGCATAAAACGACGAATTTTTATTATTCGTTTTTATTAATATTGCGTCTATTTGAACGATTTCAACGATCAAAATGCTTGAAAATGCTTATTTTAGCAAAACAGCACGTTTTGAGCTCATATCTGCGTTTTAACGCGTAAAACAGCATAAAAACGACGAAATTTTATTATTCGTTTTTATTAATATTGCGTCTATTTGAACGATTTCAACGATCTAAAATGCTTGAAAATGCTTATTTTAGCAAAACAGCACGTTTTGAGCTTTAATCTGCGTTTTAACGCGTAAAACAGCATAAAACGACGAATTTTTATTATTCGTTTTTATTAATATTGCGTCTATTTGAACGATTTCAACGATCTAAAATGCTTGAAATGCTTATTTAGCAAAACAGCACGTTTTGACTTTAATCTGCGTTTTAACGCGTAAAACAACATAAAACGACAATTTTTATTATTCGTTTTTATTAATATTGCTCTATTTGAAACGATTTCAACGATCTAAAATGCTTGAAAATGCTTATTTTAGCAAAACAAGCACGTTTTGAGCTTTAATCTGCGTTTTAACGCGTAAAACACATAAAACGACAATTTTTTATTATTCGTTTTTATTAATATTGCGTTCTATTTAACGATTTCAACGATCTAAAATGCTTGAAAATGCTTATTTTAGCAAAACAGCACGTTTTGATTTTAATCGCTTTTAACGCGTAAAACAACATAAAACGACGAATTTTTATTATTCGTTTTTATTAATATTGCGTCTATTTGAACGATTTCAACGATCTAAAATGCTTGAAAATGCTTATTTTAGCAAAACAGCACGTTTTGAGCTTTAATCGCTTTTAACGCGTAAAACAGCATAAAACGACGAATTTTATTATTCGTTTTATTAATATTGCGTCTATTTAACGATTTCAACGATCTAAAATGCTTGAAAATACCTTATTTTAGCAAAACAGCACTTTTTAAAGCTTTAATCGCATTTTAACGCGTAAAACAGCATAAAAACGACGACATTTTTATTCGTTTTTATTAATATTGCGTCTATTTGAACGATTTCAACGATCTAAAATGCTTGAAAATGCTTATTTTAGCAAAACAGCACGTTTTGAGCTTTAATCGCTTTTAACGCGTAAAACAGCAAAAAAACGACGAATTTTTATTAATCGTTTTTATTAATATTGCTTCTATTTGAACGATTTCAACGATCTAAAATGCTTGAAAATGCTTATTTTAGCAAAACAACACTTTTTGAGCTTTAATCTGCGTTTTAACGCGTAAAACACTAAAACGACGAATTTTAATTTTTCCCGTTTTTATTAATATTGCTTCTATTTGAACGTTTCAACGATCTAAAATGCTTGAAAATGCTTATTTTAGAAAACAGCACGATTTGAGTTTTTAATCTGCGTTTTAACGCGTAAAACAGCAAAAAAACGACAAAATTTTTTTATTATTCGTTTTTATTTTTATTGCGTCTATTTGAACGTTTCAACGATCTAAAATGCTTGAAAATGCTTATTTTAGCAAAACAGCACGTTTTGGAGCTTAATCAGCGTTTTAACGCGTAAAACAAGCATAAAAACGACGAAATTTTATTATTCGTTTTTTTAAATATTGCGTCTATTTGAACGATTTCAACGATCTAAAATGCTTGAAAATGCTTATTTTAGCAAAACAGCACGTTTTGAGCTTTTAATCTGCGTTTTAACGCGTAAAACAGCATAAAACGACGAACTTTTTATTATTCGTTTTTTATTAATATTGCGTCTATTTGAACGATTTCAACGATCTAAAATGCTTGAAAATGCTTATTTTAGAAAACAGCACGTTTTGAGCTTTTAATCTGCGTTTTAACGCGTAAAACAGCATAAAACGACGATTTTTATTATTCGTTTTTATTAATATTGCTTCTATTTGAACGATTTCAACGATCTAAAAATGCTTGAAAATGCTTATTTTAGCAAAACAGCACGTTTTAAACTTTATTCTGCGTTTTAACGCGTAAAACAGCATAAAAACGACGAAATTTTTATTATTCGTTTTTATTAATATTGCGTCTATTTGAACGTTTTCCCAATGATCTAAAATGCTTGAAAATGCTTATTTTGCAAAACAGCACGTTTTGAGTTTTAATCTGCGTTTTAACGCATAAAACAGCATAAAAATGACGAATTTTTTTTATTATTCGTTTTTATTAATATTCCTTCTATTTAAACGATTTCAACGATCTAAAATGCTTGAAAATGCTTATTTTAGGCAAACAGCACGTTTTGAGTTTAATCTGCGTTTAACGCGTAAAACAGCATAAAACGACGAAATTTTTATTATTTGTTTTTATTAATATTGTTTATTTGAGCGATTTCAAGATCTAAAATGCTTGAAATTGTTATTTTAACAAACAGCACGTTTTGAGCTTTTATCTGCGTTTTAACGCGTAAAACAGCAAAAAAAACGACGAAATTTTTTATTATTCGTTTTTATTAATATTGCGTCTATTTAACGATTTCAACGATCTAAAATGCTTGATAATGCTTATTTTAGCAAAACAGCACGTTTTGAGTTTTTAATCTGCGTTTTAACGCGTAAAACAGCATAAAACGACGAAATTTCTATTATTCGTTTTTATTAATATTGCTTCTATTTGAACGATTTCAACGATCTGAAATGCTTGAAAATGCTTATTTTAGCAAAACAGCACGTTTTGAGCTTTATTCTGCGTTTTAACGCGTAAAACAGCATAAAACGACGAAATTTTCATTATTCGTTTTTATTTTATTGCGTCTATTTGAACGATTTCACGATCTAAAAATGCTTGAAAATGCTTATTTTAGCAAAACAGCACGTTTTGAGTTTTAATCTGCGTTTTAACGCGTAAAACAGCAAAAAAAACGACAAAATTTTTTTATTTTTTTTTTTTTAAATATTGGCGTCTATTTGAACGATTTCAACGATCTAAAATGTTTTGAAAATGCTTTTTTTTAGCAAAACAGCACGTTTTGAGTTTTAACCCCGCGTTTTAACGCGTAAAACGCAAAAACGACGAATTTTTTTTTTTCTTTTTTTATTAATATTGCGTCTATTTAAGATTTCAACGATCTAAAATGCTTGAAAATGCTTATTTTAGCAAAACAGCCCTTTTTTGAGCTTTAATCAGCGTTTTAACGCGAAAAACAGCAAAAAAACGACAAAATTTTTTATTATTCTTTTTTATTAATTTGCGTCTATTTGAACGATTTCAACGATCTAAAATGCTTAAAAAATGCTTATTTTTGCAAAAACAGCACGTTTTGAGTTTTTAATCTGCTTTTTTAACGCGTAAAACAGCATAAAACGACAAAATTTTCTATTATTCTTTTTTTATTAATTTTTGCTTCTTTTGAACGATTTCAACGATCTGAAATGTTTTGGAAAATGCTTATTTTGGCAAAACAGCACGTTTTGAGTTTTATTCGCTTTTTAAGGAAAACAGCAAAAAAACGACAAAATTTTTTCATTACCCCGTTTTTTTTTTTTTATTGCGTCTATTTGAACGATTTCAACGATCTAAAATGCTTGAAAATGTTTTATTTTAGCAAAACAGCACTTTTTTAAAAGGCTTTAGTCAGCTTTTTAACGCGTAAAACCAGCAAAAAAAACGACAAAAATTTTTTTTATTCTTTTTTTCTTAATATTGGTCTATTTGAACGTTTTTTAACGATCAAAAAATGCTTGAAAATGCTTTTTTTTAGCAAAACAGCACTTTTTGAGCTTTAATCTGCTTTTTAACGCGAAAAACAGCAAAAAACCCGACAAATTTTTTGATTTTTCTTTTTTATTAATTTGCGTCTTTTTGGGAACGATTTAACGATCAAAAAATGCTTGAAAATGCTTATTTTGCAAAACAGCACGTTTTAAAGGTTTTAATCTGCGTTTTAACGCGTAAAACAGCAAAAAAAATGACGAATTTTTTATTATTTTTTTTTTATTAATTTGTGTCTTTTGAACGATTTCAACGATCAAAAAATGCTTGATAATGCTTATTTTAGCAAAACAGCCGTTTTGAGTTTTTAACGGCGTTTTAACGCGAAAAACAGCAAAAAACGACAAAATTTTCCCTTTTATTCGTTTTTTTTAATTTGTTTATTTGAACGATTTCAACGACTAAAAATGCTTGAAAATGCTTATTTTAGCAAAACAGCACTTTTTGAGCTTTAATCTCTTTTTAACGCGTAAAAAAACAAAAAACGACAAATTTTTTTATTATTCTTTTTTATTAATATTCTTTATTTAAAACGATTTCAACGATCTAAAATGCTTGAAATTGCTTATTTTAACAAAACAGCACGTTTTGAGCTTTTATCTGCTTTTTAACGCGTAAAAAAACATAAAAACGACGAAATTTTATTATTCTTTTTTCATTAATATTGCGTCTATTTGAACGTTTTTCCGATCTAAAATGTTTGGAAAATGTTTTATTTTAGAAAAACAGCACTTTTTGAGTTTTTCCCCCGCGTTTTAACGCGTAAAACAGCAAAAAAAAACGACAAATTTTTTTGATTATTGTTTTTTTTAAATATTGCCTATTTAAAACGATTTAACGTTTAAAAGGGCCGGAAAATGCTTTTTTTTAAAAGCAAAACAGCACAATTTGAGCTTTAATCTGCTTTTTAACGCGTAAACAGCAAAAAAACGACGAAATTTTATTATTTTTTTTTTTATTAATATTGCGTCGGGTTGCGATTTCCCCCCGATCAAAAAATGTTTGGGAAAATGTTTATTTTAGCAAAAACAGCACGTTTTGAGTTTTTTATTCTGCGTCTTAACGCGTAAAACAGCATAAAACGACGAAATTTTTATTATTCGTTTTTTTTTTTTATTGCGTCTATTTGAACGTTTTAACGATCTAAAATGCTTGAAAATCTTTTTTTAGCAAAACAGCACTTTTTGACTTTAATCTGCTTTTTAACGCGTAAAACAGCATAAAACGACGTTTTTTTTATTATTCGTTTTTATTAATTTTGGGCTTCTTTTTGGGAACGATTTAAAGGATCAAAAAATGCTTGAAAATGCTTATTTTAAAAGCAAAACAGCACTTTTTGAGTTTTAATTGCTTTTTAACTGTAAAACAGCAAAAAAAACGACAAATTTTTTTTATTATTCGTTTTTTATTAATATTGCTTCTATTTGAAGGGATTTAAACGATCAAAAAATGCTTAAAAAATGTTATTTTAGAAAAAACAGCACGTTTTGAGTTTTTATTCTCCCTTTTAACGCGAAAAAACAGCAAAAAAAACGAGGGGTTTAATTTTTCCCGACGAATTTTTTATTATTCGTTTTTTAAATATTGTTTCTATTTTGAACGATTTCAACGACCCAAAAGTTTTAAAAATGCTTATTTTAGCAAAAAAGGACTTTTTGTTTTTTTAATCTGCGTTTTTAACGGGGGGAAAAACCCAAAGCAAAAAACGACAAAATTTTTTTATTTTTCCCTTTTTTAATTAATTTTGGGCGTCTTTTTGGAACGTTTTCCCAAGGGATTTTAAAAAGGGCTTAAAAAATGCTTATTTTGCAAAAACGAAGTTTTGAGCTTTTTTCCCCGCGTTTTAACGCGTAAAACAGCATAAAAAACGACAAAAATTTTTTATTATTCGTTTTTTTTTTATTGCGTCTATTTGAACGATTTAAAAGGTCAAAAAAATGCTTGAAAATGCTTATTTTGAAAACAGCACGTTTTGTTTTTTAATCTGCTTTTTTTAACGCGAAAAAACAGCAAAAAAAACGACGAAATTTTTATTTTTTTTTTTTTATCAACATTGCGTCTATTTGAACGTGATTTCAACGATCTAAAATGCTTTAAAAAATGCTTATTTTAGCCCCAGCACGTTTTGAGCTTTAATCTGCGTTTTAACGCGTAAAACAGCAAAAAAACGACAAATTTTTTTATTTTTCCCGTTTTTATTAATATTGCTTCTTTTTTAAACGAAAAATTTAAAAACCCCAAAAATGCTTATTTTAGCAAAAACAGACGTTTTGAGCTTTAATCTGCGTTTTTAACGCGTAAAACAGCAAAAAAACGATGAATTTTTTATTTTTGGGTTTTTTTATTTTTGGCCCTTTTTTGGGAAACGATTTCAACGAAAAAAACCCCTTTGTTTTTTTAGAAAAAGGATTTTTGAGCTTTTAATCTGCTTTTTTAACGCGAAAAAAAGAAAAAAAACGACGAATTTTTTATTATTCTTTTTTATTAATATTGCGTCTATTTGAACGTTTTCCCCAACCCGACCCCAAAATGTTTAAAAAAAGCTTATTTTAGAAAAAACAGCTCGTTTTGAGTTTTTAATCTGCGTTTTAACGCGAAAAAAACAGCATAAAAACGACGAATTTTTTATTTTTCGTTTTTATTAATATTGCGTCTATTTAAAACGATTTAAACCCGATCTAAAATGCTTGAAAATGTTTTATTTTAGCAAAAAAAAGCACGTTTTGAACTTTAATTTTGCGCTTTAACGCGAAAAAAAAGCAAAAAAACCCCCAAATTTTTTAAATTTTTCGTTTTTATTAATATTGCGTCTTTTTTAAAACTTTTTAAACCATTTAAAAGCTTGAAAATGTTTATTTTGCAAAACAGCACGTTTTGAGTTTTTAATCTGCTTTTGAAGGCGTAAAAACAGCAAAAAAAAACGACAAATTTTTTTTATTATTCTTTTTTATTAATATTTTCTATTTGAAGATTTCAACGATCAAAAAATTGCTTGAATATGCTTTTTTTTGGCAAAACAGAAGTTTTTTTAATTGGTTTTAACGCGTAAAACAGCAAAAAAACGAAATTTTTTTTATTTTTTTCGTTTTTTAAAATTCTTTCATTTGGAACGATTTCAAGGGATCAAAAATGTTTTGAAAATGCTTTTTTTTAGCAAAACAGCACGTTTTGAGCTTTTAATCTGGGTTTTAACGCGTAAAAAAAGTTACAAAAAATTTTTCATTT
>NW_027046296.1:0-28082 GCF_025399875.1 Dalotia coriaria | reverse complement strand
TTTTATTTATTTTTTTAAGGGTCCAAAAAAAAATTTTTAACGATTTTTCCAAAACGAAATCTAAAATGCTTGAAAATGCATTTTAGCAAAACAGCACTTTTTGAGCTTTAATCTGCGTTTTAACGCGAAAAACACAAAAAAACGACAAAAATTTTTTTTATTCGTTTTTATTAATTTGCGTCTATTTGGATTTCAACGATCAAAAATGCTTGAAAATGCTTATTTTAGAAAAACAGCACTTTTTGGTTTTCTGTTTTTTAACGCGAAAACGCATAAAACGACGAAATATTTATTATTCGTTTTTATTAATATTGCGTCTATTTGAACGATTTAAAACGTCAAAATGCTTGAAAATGCTTATTTTAGCAAAACAGCACGTTTTGAGCTTTATTCCTTTTTTAACGCGTAAAACAGCATAAAACGACGAAATTTTTTTATTCTTTTTTATTTTTATTGCGTCTATTTGAACGTTTCAACGATTTAAAATGCTTGAAAATGCTTATTTTAAAAACACCCGTTTTGAGCTTTATTCGAGTTTTCGCGTAAAACAGCATAAAACGACGAAATTTTTTATTATTGTTTTTATTAATATTGCGTCTTTTGAACGATTTCAACGATCAAAAATGCTTGAAAATGCTTATTTTAGCAAACAGCACGTTTTGAGTTTTTATTCTGCGTTTTAACGCGTAAAAAAACAAAAACGACAAAATTTTTTTATTATTCTTTTTTTATTAATTTGCTTTATTTGAACATTTCAACGATCTAAAATGCTTGAAAATGTTTTATTTTGAAAACAGCACTTTTTGACCTTTAATCAGCGTTTAAACGCTAAAACACATAAAACGACAAAAATTTTTATTATTCGTTTTATTAATATTGCGTCTATTTGAACGATTTCAACGATTAAAATGCTTAAAAATGCTTATTTAGCAAAACAGCACGTTTTGATTTTTAATCTGCGTTTTAATGCGTAAAACAGCATAAAACGACAATTTTTTTATTCTTTTTTTATTAATAGTTCATTTGAACTTCAACGATAAAAATGTTTGAAAATGTTATTTTCGAAAAAACAGCACTTTTTGAGCTTTAATCTGCGTTTTAACGCGTAAACGCAAAAACGACGAAATTTTTATTATTCGTTTTTATTAATATTGCGTCTATTTGAACGATTTCAACGATTTAAAATGCGAAATGCTTTTTTTAGAAAAAACCACTTTTTGGGTTTAATCGCGTTTTAAGGGAAAAACCATAAAACGACGAAATTTTATTATTCTTTTTTATTTTTTTGCGTCTTTTGATCGTTCAACGTTAAAATGCTTGAAAATGCTTATTTTAGAAAAAACAGACTTTTTGAGTTTGATCTGCGTTTTAACGCGTAAAACGCAAAAAAACGACAAATTTTTTTATTTTCTTTTTTATTAATATTGCTTCTTTTGAACGATTTCAACGATCTAAAATGCAAAAATACTTATTTTTGCAAAACAGCACGTTTTGAGCTTTTTTCTGCGTTTTCGCGTAAAATAAAAAAAACGCAAATTTTTTATTATTCTTTTTTTATTAATATTGCGTCTTTTTGGGGCGATTTCAACGATCAAAATGCTTGAAAATGCTTTTTTTAAGAAAAAAACAGCCGTTTTGAGTTTTAATCTGCTTTTTTAATCGTAAAACAGCAAAAAAACGACAATTTTTTTTATTATTCTTTTTTATTAATTTGCTTTTTTGAACGT
The DNA here is from genome assembly GCF_025399875.1 of Dalotia coriaria. NCBI lineage: Eukaryota > Metazoa > Arthropoda > Insecta > Coleoptera > Staphylinidae > Dalotia > Dalotia coriaria. Next base: position 26,355 of record NW_027046296.1, on the reverse strand, counting down.
TTTAACGATCAAAAATGCGAAAATGATTATTTTAAAAACAGCACGTTTTGAGCTTTAATCTGCGTTTTAACGCGTAAACAGCAAAAAAAACGCAAATTTTATTATTCGTTTTTATTAATATTGCGTCTATTTGAACGATTTAAACATTTAAAAATGCGAAAATGCTTATTTTAGCAAAACAGCACGTTTTGAGCTTTAATCTGCGTTTTAACGCGTAGAAAACAGCATATTACAAAAACGACGAAATTTTTATTATTCGTTTTTATTTTTATTGCGTCTATTTGAACGATTTCAACGATCTAAAATGCTTGAAAATGCTTATTTTAGCAAAAACAGCACGTTTTGAGCTTTAATCTGCGTTTTAACGCGTAAAACAGCATGCAAAAACGACGAATTTTTATTATCTGTTTTTATTAATATTGCTTCTATTTGAACGATTTCAACGATCTAAAAATGCTTGAAAATGCTTATTTTAGCCAAAACAGCACGTTTTGAGCTTTATTCTATAGTTTTAACGTAAAACAGCATAAAACGTGACGAAATTTTTTATTATTCGTTTTTATTAATATTGCGTCTATTTGAAGATTTCAACGATCTAAAAATGCTTCTAAATGCTTATTTTAGCAAAACAGCACGCTTTGAGCTTTAATCTGCGGTTTTGAATCGCGTAAAACAGCATAAAACGACGTGAAATTCTTTTATTATTATCTGTGGGTTTTATTACTATTGCGTCTATTTGAACGATTTCAACGATCTAAAATGCTTGAAAATGCTTATTTCAGCAAAACAGCACGTTTTGAGCTTTAATCTGCGTTTTAACGCGTAAAAACAAAGCATAAAAACGACGAATTTTTATTATTCGTTTTTATTAATATTGTTTCTATTTGAACGATTTCAACGATCTAAAAATGCTTGAAAATGCTTATTTTAGCAAAACAACACGTTTTGAGCTTTAATCTGCGTTTTAACGCGTAAACAGCATAAAACGACGAATTTTTATTATTCGTTTTTATTAATATTGCTTCTATTTGAACGATTTCAACGATCTAAATGCTTGAAAATGCTTATTTTAGCAAAACAACACGTTTTGAGCTTTAATCTGCGTTTTAACGCGTAAACAGCATAAAAACGACGAATTTTTATTATTCGTTTTATTAATATTGCTCTATTTGAACGATTTCAACGATTTAAAATGTTTTAAAATGCTTATTTTAGCAAAACAGCACGTTTTGAGCTTTTAATCAGCGTTTTAACGCTTTAAACAGCATAAAACGACAAAATTTTTATTATTCGTTTTTATTAATATTGCGTCTATTTGAACGATTTCAACGATCTAAAAATGCTTTGAAAATGCTTATTTTTAGCAAAACAGCACGTTTTGAGTTTTAATCTGCGTTTTAACGCGTAAAACAAAGCATAAAAACGACGAATTTTTTTATTATTCGTTTTTATTAATATTGCTTCTATTTGAACGATTTCAACGATCTAAAATGCTTGAAAATGCTTATTTTAGCAAAACAGCACGTTTTGAGCTTTAATCTGCGTTTTAACTGCATAAAACAGCAAAAAAACGACGAATTTTTTATTATTCGTTTTTATTAATATTGCTTCTATTTGAACGATTTCAACGATCTAAAATGCTTGAAAATGATTATTTTAGCAAAACAACACGTTTTGAGCTTTTAATCTGCGTTTTAACGCGTAAAACAGCATAAAAACGACGAATTTTTATTATTCTTTTTTATTAATATTGTTTCTTTTTGAACGATTTCAACGATCTAAAATGCTTGAAAATGTTTTTTTTAGCAAAACAGCACGTTTTGAACTTTAATCTGGTTTTAACGCGTAAAACAGCATAAAACGACGAAATTTTATTATTCGTTTTTTATTTTATTGCGTCTATTTGAACGATTTCAACGATCAAAAAATGGTTGAAAATGCTTATTTTAGCAAAACAACACGTTTTGAGCTTTAATCTGCTTTTTAACGCGTAAAACAGCATAAAACGACGAATTTTTATTCTTTTTTATTAATATTGCTTCTATTTGAACGATTTCAAGGGGATCTAAAATGCTTAAAAATGTTTTTTTTTAGCAAAACAACACTTTTTGAGTTTAATCTGCGTTTTAACGCGTAAAAACATAAAAACGACAATTTTTATTATTCGTTTTTATTAATATTGCGTCTATTTGAACGATTTCAACGATCTAAAATGCTTTAAAATGTTATTTTAGCAAAACAGCACGTTTTGAGTTTTTAATCAGCGTTTTAACGCGTAAAACAGCAAAAACGAGAAATTTTTATTATTTTTTTTTATTAATATTGCGTCTATTTGAACGTTTTCCCCAACGATCAAAAAATGCTTGAAAATGCTTATTTTAGCAAAACACCCTTTTTGAGTTTTCCCTTTTTTTAACGCGTAAAACGAAAAAAACGCGAATTTTTATTATTCTTTTTTATTAATATTGTTCTATTTGAACGAAAAACGATCTAAAATGCTTGAAAATGCTTATTTTAGCAAAACAGCACGTTTTGAGTTTTAACTGCGTTTTAATGATAAAAGCATAAAACGACGAATTTTTATTTTGTTTTATTAAATATTGTTTTTTGAACGATTTCAACGATCTAAAATGCTTAAAAATGATTATTTTAGCAAAACAGCACGTTTTATTTAATCTGCGTTTTAACGCGAAAAGCACAAAAAAAACGACGAAATTTTTATTATTTTTTTTTATTAATATTGCGTCTATTTGAACGATTTCAACGATTTAAAATGCTTGAAAATGTTTTTTTAAGCAAAACAGCACGTTTTGAGTTTAATCTGCTTTTTAACACAAAACAATAAAAACGACGAAATTTTTATTATTCGTTTTTTTTTTTTTATTACGTCTATTAAAACGATTTCAACGATCTAAAATGTTGAAAATGCTTATTTTAGAAAAAAATTTGAGCGTTAATCTGCGTTTTAACGCGAAAAACAATAAAACGACGAATTTGTTTTTTTCGTTTTTATTAATTGCTTCTATTTGAAGATTTCAACGATCTAAAATGTTGAAAATGATTATTTTAGCAAAACAGCACGTTTTGAGTTTTTAATCTGCGTTTTAACGCGTAAAGGAAATAGAAACGACGAAATTTTATTATTCGTTTTTAAAATTGCGTCTATTTAACGATTTCAACGATTTAAAATGCTTGAAAATGCTTATTTTAGAAAAAACAGCACGTTTTGAGTTTTTTTCGTTTTAACGCAAAAACACATAAAACGACGAAATTTTTATTATTCGTTTTTATTTTTATTGCTTCTATTTGAACGATTTAAGTCTAAAATGCGAAAATGCTTATTTTAACAAAACAGCACGTTTTGAGTTTTAATCTCGTTTTAACGCGTAAAACAATAAAAACGACGAATTTTTTATTATTCGTTTTTATTAATATTGCTTCTATTTGAACGACTTAAACGATCTAAAATGCTTGAAAATGTTATTTTAGCAAAACAGCACGTTTTGAGTTTTTATTCTGCGTTTTAACGCGTAAAACAGAAAAAAAAGGCCAAAATTTTTTTATTATTCGTTTTTATTAATAGGTCTATTTGAACGTTTCAACGATCAAAAAATGCTTGAAAATGTTATTTTAGCAAAAAGAGTTTTGAGCTTTAATCTGGGGTTTTATCGCGTAAAACAGCATAAAAAGACAAATTTTATTATTCGTTTTTTTTTTTATTGCGTCTATTTGAACGATTTCAACGATCTAAAATGCTTGAAAATGCTTATTTTAGCAAAACAGCACGTTTTGAGCTTTAATCTGCGTTTTAACGCGTAAAACAGCATAAAAACGACGAATTTTTATTATTCGTTTTTATTAATATTGCTTCTATTTGAACGATTTCAACGATCTAAAATGCTTGAAAATGCTTATTTTAGCGAAACAGCACGTTTGAGCTTTAATCTGCGTTTTAACGCGTAAAACAGCATAAAAACGACGAAATTTTTATTATTCGTTTTTATTAATATTGCGTCTATTTGAACGATTTCAACGATCTAAAATGCTTGAAAATGCTTATTTTAGCAAAACAGCACGTTTTGAGCTTTATTCTGCGTTTTAACGCGTAAAACAGCATAAAAACGACGAAATTTTTATTATTCGTTTTTTTTTTTATTGCGTCTATTTGAACGATTTCAACGCTCTAAAATGGTTGAAAATGCTTATTTTAGCAAAACAACACGTTTTGAGCTTTAATCTGCGTTTTAACGCGTAAAACAGCATAAAAACGACGAATTTTTTATTATTCGTTTTTATTTTATTACGTCTATTTAAACGATTTCAACGACCCAAAATGCTTGAAAATGATTATTTTAGCAAAACAGCACTTTTTTGAGGGGTTAATCTGCTTTTTAAAACGCGTAAAACAGCTTTAAACCGACGAATTTTTATTTTTCTTTTTGACGGATAACGTTTTTAAAAATCGTTTTATTGGGTTTGTTCAGACACTGTGTCACGAGCGAGGTCGACCGCAGGGGGCCCCCCTCTCGTTATAACGAAAAGGGGGGACCGACCCCCTCCCCCCCTCGAGCGCTCCCGGGCTTTCCCGCCCCCCTCCGTTATAACCAGAGAAAACGGACCGATTTTCCCCGCCCATCTCGAGCCCCGCCAGTCTTCCGTGCCAGTCATAGCGTTCGGTGGGGTTGACCGTCTTCCGTCTCCACCCGGAAAATACAAAAAAAGGGGAATTTTTCTCGTGGGGTTTAAAAAGTTTCCCTTTGGGAATTTTTTATCGGCCGATAAAAAGTTTGTGTGGGGGGAGCCTAACAGTGAAACAAAATGTGAAGTAAAGTGAAGTTTTACAACAATTGCAAAAAAAAAAAATTTTATATCCCCCAATAAGACGTTATCACGTAAACATCTCGATCAAACCTACTTTTACAAAAAACCCTTTTTTATTAATATTGCTTCTTTTTTTAAAAACGATTTCAAGGGGATCAAAAAATGCTTGAAAATTTTTTTAAAAAGCAAAACAGCACTTTTTTGAGTTTTAATCTGCGTTTTAACGCTTTAAAGAAACAAAAAAAACGACAAAATTTTTTATTATTCTTTTTTTATTAATATTGCGTCTATTTGAACGACCAACGATTTAAAATGCTTGAAAATGCTTTTTTTAGAAAAAAACAGCACTTTTTGAGTTTTAATCTGCGTTTTAACCGTAAAACAGCAAAAAAAAACGACGAAATTTTATTATTCGTTTTTATTTTTAAACGTCTATTAAAAAACGATTTCAACGATCTAAAATGCTTGAAAATGTTTATTTTAGCAAAACAGCACTTTTTTGAGGGGTTAACCCGCGTTTTAACGGGGAAAAAACAGCAAAAAAAACGACGAATTTGTTTTATTCTTTTTTTATTAATATTGCTTCTATTTAAACGTTTCAACGATCAAAAAAGGGCTTGAAAATGATTTTTTTTAGCAAAACAGCACGTTTTGAGCTTTAATCTGCGTTTTAAGGGAAAAAGCAGCATAGAAACGACGAAATTTTTTTTTTCCCGTTTTTTAAATATTGCGTCTTTTGAAGGGTTTTTCCCCAACGATTTAAAATGCTTGAAAATGCTTATTTTAGCAAAAACAGCACGTTTTGAGCTTTTTTCCCGCGTTTTAACGCGTAAAACAGCATAAAACGACAAAAATTTTTTTTATTATTCTTTTTTTATTTTATTGTTTCTTTTTTAAAAGGGATTTCAACGATCAAAATGCTTAAAAAATGTTTTTATTTTAACAAAAAAAGCACTTTTTGAGTTTTAATCCTTTTTAAACCCGGTAAAAAACGCATAAAAACGACAATTTTTATTACCCTTTTTTATTAATATTGCCTATTTGAACGACTTCAACGACCCTAAAATCTTGAAAATGCTTATTTTTTAAGCAAAAAAACACTTTTTGAGTTTTTATTCTGCGTTTTAAGGGAAAAAACCAAAAAAAAGGCCAAAAATTTTTAATTATTCTTTTTTATTAATATTGCGTCTTTTTTAAACGTTTTCCCCCAACGATCTAAAATGCTTAAAAATCTTATTTTAGCAAAACAGCACGTTTTAAAACCCAAATCTGCGTTTTACCCGGTAAAACAGCTTTAAAAAACAATTTTTTATTATTCTTTTTATTAATATTGCTTCTATTTAAACGATTTCAACGATCAAAAAAATGTTTGGGAAACTGCTTATTTTAGCAAAACACCCTTTTTTGAGCTTTAACCCCCCCGTTTTAACGCGAAAAAGGCAAAAAACGAGGGAAAATTTTTTATTATTCGTTTTTTTTTGGCGTCTATTTGATCGTTCCCAACGATCTAAAATGCTTGAAAATGTTTTTATTTTAGCAAAACAGACTTTTTGAGCTTTAATCGCTTTTTTAACGCGAAAACAGCAAAAAACCCGACAAATTTTTTTATTATTCGTTTTTTTTAAATTTGCTTCTATTTGAACTTTTTAACGATCAAATGTTTTGAAAATGCTTATTTTAGCAAAACAGACGTTTTGGGGCTTTTTTCTGCTTTTTAACGCAAAAAAAACAAAAACGAAAAATTTTTATTATTCGTTTTTTTTTTTATTGCGTTTTATTTGAACGATTTCAACGATCAAAAATGCTTAAAAAATGCTTTTTTTTAGAAAAAACACCCGTTTTAAAAGTTTTAATCTGGGTTTTAACGGGGTAAAACAACAAAAACACGAATTTTTTATTGTTTTTTATTAATATTGCTTCTATTTGAAGGGATTTCAACGATCTAAAATGCTTAAAAAATCCCATTTTGAAGGAAACAGCACGTTTTTGAGTTTTTAATCTGCGTTTTGGCGGGGAAAAAACAAAAAAACGACAAAATTTTTTAATTATTCTTTTTTTATTAATATTCGTCTATTTGAAGGGTTTTAACGATCAAAAAAAGGGCAAAAAATGCTTTTTTTAAAAGCAAAACAGCACGTTTTGGGGCTTTATTCTGCGTTTTAACGCGAAAAAAACCTTTAAAAGGGAAAAATTTTTTTAAATTCGTTTTTTTTTTTTTATTGCGTCTATTTAAAACGTTTTCCCAACCCTCTAAAAGGGTTTAAAAATGCTTATTTTAGCAAAAACAACACGTTTTGAGCTTTTCTGCGTTTTAACGCGTAAAACAGCATAAAACGACAAATTTTTTTATTATTCGTTTTTTTTTTTTATTACGTCTTTTTAAAAACGTTTTCCCCAACGATCTAAAATGCTTAAAAAATGATTTTTTAGCAAAACGGGGTTTTTTTGGGGCGTTAACCCTGCTTTTTTAAGGGGCGAAAACAGCATAAAACGACAATTTCATTTTTCTTTTTGAGGGATAACGTCTTTAAAATCGTTTTTTTGGGGTTACTTTTTAGCCCTTGAAAGGAGCGGGGGTCGTCGCAGGATACCCCCCCCGTTATAACGAGAGAGAGACGGACCGTTTCCCCCGGGTCTCCCCCCGGGGGCGCTGCCAGTAAATTCCCGCCCCCCTCCTTTGTAACCGGAAAAGGGGGACCGTCCCCGTCTCATCTCGAGCCCCGCCAGTCTTTCCCCGTCCCAAGTCATTGGCGTTCGGGTGGTTGCCCCGATCTTCCGTTTCCTCACTCAAACGGCATACAAAACGAATGGAGATTTTCTCGTGCGGTTAAGTTTACGTTGGTGTTTTTATCGGCCGATAAAAGTTTTGTGTGGGGGGAACCCTTTAACAGTGAAACAAAATGTGAAGTGCGGGAAGTGTTACAACAATTGCAAAAAAAAAAAAACTTTATATCACCAATAAGACGTTATCACGTAAAAAATCTCGATCGTAAAAACCCCCACAAACAACCATTTTTTTTTTTTAATATTGCTTTTATTTGAACGATTTCAACGATCTAAAATGTTGAAAATGCTTATTTTTTGCAAAAAAGCACGTTTTTTGAGTTTTTTTAAACTGCGTTTTTAAAGCTTAAAAAAGCATAAAAAAGACGAATTTTTATTTTTCGTTTTTTTTTTTAATATTGGGTTCTATTTTGGGGAAAGATTTCAACGATCTAAAATGCTTGAAAATGATTATTTTAGCAAAACAGCACGTTTTGAGCTTTTTCTGCGTTTTAACGCGTAAACCGCTTTTGAAACGACGAAATTTTAATTTTCGTTTTTTTTTTTTATTGCGTCTATTTGAACATTTCAAGGATTTAAAAAAGCTTGAAAAGTTTTTTTTAGCAAAAAGAAGTTTTGAGCTTTAATCTCGTTTTAACCCTAAAACGGGATAAAACGGCCCCCAAAAATTTTTTATTCGTTTTTTTTTAATATTGCGTCTATTTGAACGATTTCAACGATCTAAAATGCTTGAAAATGCTTATTTTAGCAAAAAAAGCACGTTTTGAGCTTTTAATCTGCGTTTTAACGCGTAAAACAGCATAAAAAAGACAATTTTTTTTTAAACGTTTTTTTTAATATTGCTTCTATTTGAACGGTTTCAACGATCTAAAAAAGCTTGAAAAGCTTTTTTTTTAGCAAAAAAGCACGTTTTGAGCTTTAATCTGCGTTTTTTAAAGCGTAAAACAGCATAAAAAAGACGAAATTTTTTTTTATTTTTTTTAATTAAAGGCCCTCTATTTGAAAAGATTTCAACGATTTAAAATGCTTGAAAATGCTTATTTTAGCCAGCACGTTTTTAGTTTTTTTCTGCGTTTTAAAGGGTGGCATAAAAAAAGACGAAATTTTTTATTTTGTTTTTTTTAATTTGCGTCATTTGAAAGTTTAAAAGGTTAAAAAAGCCGAAAAAGTTTTTTTGGGGAAAAAAGGGATTTTGGGATTCGCGTTTTGGGGTAAAAGGAAAACGGAAAAATTTTTTTTGTTTTTTATTTTTGCGTCTAAATTTGGGGGGTTTTTAAAAGTCCCAAAATTTTAAAAAAGCATTTTGGCAAAAAAAATTTTTTACTTTAAAAAAAACGTTTTCGCGTAAAACAAAAATTTAAAAAAGACGTTTTTTTTATTTGTTTTTTTTAAATTTTTCGTTAAATTTTTAAAGATTTCCGATTAAAAAAAGCGAAAAAAGGGTTTTTTTAAACAAAAAAATTTTTTAGTTTTTTAAAGGTTTTTGGAAAAAAAATAAAACGACGGTTTTTTTATTGTTTTTTATTAATCGCTTTTTGGGAAAGGTTTCCAAAAATTAAAAAGGGGAAAAAGAATTTTGGGAAAAAAGCCCTTTTGGGCCAATTTTTTAACCCCTAAAGGGAAAAACCCCCGGTTTTAATTGTTTTAAATATTTGCTTTTCGTTTGAAAAATGGGGGCGAAAAAGGGATTTTTTGGGGTTTAATCCGGAACGGCCCTAAAACGGGATAAAAAAGGTGAATTTTTTTTTAAATTTGTTTTTATTTTTTTGGTTTATTTGGGAAAGGGTTTTTTTGATCTGGGAAAAAGCGGAAAACTTTTTTTAGCAAACAGCACGTTTTTAAGGGGTTAATCTGCGTTTTAACGCGTAAAAAAACATAAAAAAGACGAATTTTTTTTTATTCATTTTTTTTAATATTGCTTCTATTTAAAAAGCAAAAAGATCTAAAATGCTTGAAAATGCTTTTTTTAAAAAAACGGCCCCGTTTTGAGCTTTATTCTGCGTTTTAACGCGTAAAAAAACATAAAAAGGACGAAATTTTTTTTATTCGTTTTTTTTTAATATTGCTTCTATTTGAACGATTTCAACGATCTAAAATCTTGAAAATCTTATTTTTAGGGGAAAACAGCACGTTTTGAGCTTTTAAACTGCGTTTTAACGCGTAAAACAACATAAAAAAGACAAATTTTTATTATTCGTTTTTATTAATTTGGGGTCTATTTGAACGATTTCCCAACGATCTAAAATGCTTGAAAAAAGCTTATTTTTTTAAAAAAAAGCACGTTTTGAGCTTTTTTTCTGCGTTTTAACGCGTAAAACAACATAAAACGACGAAATTTTTTTATTCGTTTTTTTTTTTATTGCGTCTATTTGAACGGGGTTTCAAAGGATCAAAAATGCTTTGGGAAAAAGCTTATTTTAAAAAACGCCGTTTTGAGCTTTTTAAACTGCGTTTTTGGGGTAAAACAACATAAAACGACAAATATTTATTATTCGTTTTTATTAAATTGCCCTCTATTTGAACGATTTCCCAAAGATCTAAAAAAGCCCTTTAAAATGCTTATTTTAAACAAAACAGCACGTTTTTAGGGTTTTTCTGCGTTTTAACGCGTAAAACAACATAAAAAAGGCAAGTTTTTATTATTCGTTTTTTTTTTTATTGCGTCTATTTGGAACGGTTTCCGAAATTTTAAAAAGCTTGAAAATGCTTTTTTTAGCAAAACAGCCCTTTTAATTTTTAAACTGCGTTTTAACTCGTAAAAAAAGCATAAAAAAGACAATTTTTTTTATTCCCTTTTTATTTAAAATTCTTCTATTGGAACGATTTTAACGATCCAAAAATGGGTTGAAAAAAGCTTTTTTTAGCAAAACAGCACGTTTTTAGCCAATCTGCGTTTTAACGCGTAAAACAACATAAAAACGACGAAATTTTTTTTATTCGTTTTTTATTTTTATTGCGCCTATTTGATCGATTCCAACGATCTAAAAAAAACGAAAATGCTTATTTTGGGAAAAAAGCACGTTTTGAGCTTTAATCTGCGTTTTAACGCGTAAAAACAAAAAACGACGAAATTTTTTATTAAATTTGTTTTTTTTTAATATTTCGGTTTTTTGAAAAATTTCAACGATCTAAAAAAGCTTTTTAAAAAAGCTTATTTTTGCAAAAAAAGCACGTTTTTAGTTTTATTCTGCGTTTTTAAAGCGTAAAAAAAACATAAAACACAAATTTTTTTATTCGTTTTTTTTTAATATTGCGTCTATTTGAACGGTTTAACGATCTAAAATGCGAAAAAGCTTATTTTAGCAAAACAGCACGTTTGAGTTTTTTTTCTGCGTTTTAACGCGTAAAACAGCATAAAACCGACGAAATTTTTTTTTTATTCGTTTTTTTTAATTTGGTCTATTTGAAAGATTTCAACGATCTAAAATGCTTGAAAATGCTTATTTTAGCAAAACAGAAGGGGCTTTTTAAACTGCGTTTTTAAAGCGTAAAACAGCATAAAAAAGACGGGAAAAATTTTTATTTTTCGTTTTTTTTTAATTTGCGTCTATTTTGAACGATTTCAACGATCTAAAAAACCTGAAAATGCTTTTTTTTAGCAAAACAGCACGTTTTGAGCTTTATTCTGCGTTTTAACGCGTAAAAGCATAAAAACGACGAAATTTTTATTATTCGTTTTATTAATATTGCGTCTATTTGAACGATTTCAACGATCTAAAATGCTTGAAAAATGCTTATTTTAGCAAAACAGCACGTTTTGAGTTTTATCGCGTTTTAACGCGTAAAACAGCATAAAACGACGAAATTTTATTATTCGTTTTTATTTATATTGCGTCTATTTGAACGATTTCAACGATCTAAAATGCTTGAAAATGCTTATTTTGCAAAACAGCACGTTTTGAGCTTTAATCTGCGTTTTAATGCGTAAAACTATAAAACGACGAATTTTTTATTATTCGTTTTTATTAATATTGCTTCTATTTGAACGATTTCAACGATCTAAAATGCTTGAAAATGTTATTTTAAGCAAAACAGCACGTTTTGAGCTTTAATCTTCGTTTTAACGCGTAAACGCATAAAACGACGAATTTTTATTATTCGTTTTTATTAATATTGCGTCTATTTGAACGATTTCAACGATTTAAAATGCTTTTAAATGCTTATTTTAGCAAAACAGCACGTTTTGAGCTTTAATCTGCGTTTTAACGGTAAAACAGCATAAAACGACGAAATTTTATTATTCGTTTTTATTAATATTGCGTCTATTTGAACGATTTCAACGATCTAAAATGCTTGAAAATGTTTATTTTTAGCAAAACAGCATCGTTTTGAGTTTTAATCTGCGTTTTAACGCGTAAAACAGCATGAAAAACGACGAATTTTTTATTATTCGTTTTTATTAATATTGCTTCTATTTGAACGATTTCAACGATCTAAAATGCTTGAAAATGTTATTTTAGCAAAACAGCACGTTTTGAGTTTAATCTGCGTTTTAACGCGTAAAAAGCATAAAAACGACGAAAATTTTTTATTATTCGTTTTTTAATATTGCGTCTATTTGAACGATTTCAACGATCTAAAATGCTTGATAAATGCTTATTTTAGCAAAACAGCACGTTTTGAGCTTTATTCTGCGTTTTAACGCGTAAAACAGCATAAAACGACGAAATTTTTATTATTCGTTTTTATTTTATTGCGTCTATTTGAACGATTTCAACGATCTAAAATGCTTGAAAATGCTTATTTTAGCAAAACACACGTTTTGAGTTTAATCTGCGTTTTAACGCGTAAAACATCATAAAAACGACGAATTTTTTATTATTATTCGTTTTTATTAATATTGCTTCTATTTGAACGATTTCAACGATCTAAAATGCTTGAAAATGCTTATTTTAGCAAAACAGCACGTTTTGAGCTTTAATCTGCGTTTTAACGCGTAAAACAGCATAAAAACGACGAATTTTTATTATTCGTTTTTAATTAATATTGCGTCTATTTGAACGATTTCAACGATCTAAATTGCTTAAAATGCTTATTTTAGCAAAACAGCACGTTTTGAGCTTTAACAGCGTTTTAACGCGTAAAACAGCATAAAACGACGAAATTTTTATTATTCGTTTTTATTAATATTGGTCTATTTGAACGATTTCAACGATCTAAAATGCTTAAAATGCTTATTTTTGCAAAACAGCACGTTTTGAGCTTTAATCTGCGTTTTAACGCGTAAAACAGCATAAAACGACGAATTTTTTATTATTAGTTTTTATTAATATTGCTTCTATTTGAACGATTTCAACGATCTAAAATGCTTGAAAATGTTATTTTAGCAAAACAGCACGTTTTGAGCTTTAAATCTGCGTTTTAACGCGTAAAACGCATAAAAACGACGAAATTTTATTATTCGTTTTTATTAATATTGCTTCTATTTGAACGATTTCAACGATCTAAAATGCTTGAGAATGCTATTTTAGCAAAACAGCACGTTTTGAGCTTTATTCGGGCGTTTTAACGCGTAACAGCATAAAAACGACGAATTTTATTAATCGTTTTATTTTTTATTGCGTCTATTTGAACGATTTCAACGATCTAAAATTTTGAAAATGCTTATTTTAGAAACAATACTTTTGAGCTTAATCTGCGTTTTAACGCGTAAAACAGCTAAAAAAACAAAATTTTTATTATTCGTTTTTTATTAATATTGCTTCTATTTTTGAACGATTTCAACGATCTAAAATGCTTGAAAATGCTTATTTTAGCAAAACAGCACGTTTTGAGCTTTAATTCTGCGTTTTAACGCGTAAAACGCATAAAACGACGAATTTTTAATTCGTTTTTTATTATTGCTTCTATTTGAACGATTTCACTGATCTAAATTGCTTTGAAAATGCTTATTTTAGCAAAACAGCACGTTTTGAGCTTTAATCAGCGTTTTAACGCGTAAAACAGCATAAAAAACGACGAAATTTATTATTCGTTTTTTTATTAATATTGCGTCTATTTGAACGATTTCAACGATCTAAAATGCTTGAAAATGTTATTTTGCAAAACGAATGTTTTGAGCTTTAATCTGCGTTTTAAGCGTAAAAGCAGCATAAAAACGACGAAATTTTTTATTATTCGTTTTTATTAATATTGTTTTATTTGAACGATTTAAACGATCTAAAATGCTTGAGAATGCTTTTTTTTAGAAAAACAAGTTTTGAGCTTTAATCTGCTTTTTAACGCGAAAAAACAGCAAAAAAACGACAAATTTTTTTTATTATTGGGTTTTTTTTAAATTTTTTTTCCCTATTTAAAAACGATTTCAACGATCTAAAAGGGCTTGAAAATGTTTTTATTTTAGAAAAAACACACGTTTTGAGTTTTAATCTGCTTTTTAACGTTTTCAGCAAAAAAAGGGACAAAATTTTTTTATTATTCGTTTTTATTAATATTGCTTCTATTTAAAGGGATTTCAAAAAAATCAAAAAATGTTTTGAGAATGCTTTTATTTTAGCAAAAAAAAGCACGTTTTGAGTTTTATTCTGCGTTTTAACGCTTTAAAAACAGAAATAAAAACGACGAAATTTTTATTATTCGTTTTTATTTTTATTGCGTCTTATTTAAAACGATTTAAACGATCTAAAATGCTTGAAAATGCTTATTTTAGCAAAAACAATACGTTTTGAGTTTTAATCTGCGTTTTAAGGGCGAAAAAAACAGCATAAAACGACAAATTTTTTTATTATTCTTTTTTTTATTAATATTGCTTCAGGAACGATTTCAACGATCTAAAATGCTTGAAAATGCTTATTTTAGCAAAACAATACGTTTTGAGCTTAATCTGCGTTTTAACGCGTAAAACAGCATAAAACGACGAATTTTTTATTATTCGTTTTTATTAATATTACTTATTTGAACGATTTCAACGATCTAAAATGCTTGAAAATGCTTATTTAGCAAAACAGCACGTTTTGAGTTTTATTCTGCGTTTTAACGCGTAAACAGCATAAAACGACGAATTTTTTATTATTCGTTTTATTAATATTGCTTCTATTTGAACGATTTCAACGATCTAAAATGCTTGAAAATGTTTATTTTAGCAAAAACAGCACGTTTTGAGCTATTCTGCGTTTTAACGCGTAAAACAGCATAAAAACGACGAAATCTTTATTATTCGTTTTTATTAATATTGCGTCTATTTGAGCGGATTTCAACGATCAAAATGTTGAAAATGCTTATTTTAGCAAAAACAGCACGTTTTGAGCTTTAATCTGCGTTTTAACGCGTAAAACAGCATAAAAATGACGAATTTTTATTATCTGTTTTTATTAATATTGTTTATTTGAACGATTTCAACGATCTAAAAATGCTTGAAAATGCTTATTTTAGCAAAACAGCACGTTTTGAGCTTTATTCTGCGTTTTAACGCGTAAACAGCATAAAACGACGAATTTTTTATTGTCTGTTTTTATTAATATTGTTTCTATTTGAACGATTTCAACGATCTTAAAAAATGCTTGAAAATGCTTATTTTAGCAAAAACAGCACGTTTTTGAGCCATTCTGCGTTTAACGCGTAAACAGCATAAAAACGACAGAAATTTTTTACCGTTTTTATTAATATTGCGTCTATTTGTTATTTCAACGATCCAAAATGCTTGAAAATGCTTATTTTAGCAAAACAGCACGTTTTGAGCTTTAATCTGCGTTTTAACGGCGTAAAACAGCATAAAAAATGACGAATTTTATTATACGTATTTTATTAATATTGCGTCTATTTAAAACGATTTCAACGATCTATAATGCTTGAAAATGCTTTATTTGAAGCAAACAGCACGTTTTGAGTTTTTAATCTGCGTTTTAACGGCAAGCGTAAAACAGCATAAAAAACGACGAAATTTTTATTATTCGTTTTATTAATATTGCGTCTATTTGAACGATTTCAACGATCTAAAAATGCTTGAAAAATGCTTATTTTACAAACAGCACGTTTTGAGCTTAATCAGCGTTTTAACGCGTAAAACAGCATAAAAACGACGAAATTTTTATTATTCGTTTTTATTAATATTGCGTCTATTTTGTGATTTCCAACGATCTAAAATACTTGAAAAATGCTTATTTTAGCAAAAACAGCACGTTTTGAGTTTTAATCTGCGTTTTGCGTAAAACAGCATAAAAACGACGAATTTTATTCGTTTTTATTAATATTGCTTCTATTTGAACGGATTTCAACGATCTAAAAATGCTTGAAAATGCTTTTATTTAGCAAAACAGCACGTTTTGAGCTTTACCCGTTTCAACGTAAAACAGCATAAAAACGACGAATTTTTTATTATTCGTTTTATTAATATTGCGTCTATTTGAACGATTTCAACGATCTAAAATGCTTCGAAAATGTTTTTTATTTTTAGCAAAACAGCACGTTTTGAGTTTTAATCTGCGTTTTAACGCGTAAACAGCATAAAAACGACGAATTTTTATTATTCGTTTTTTATTAATATTAAGTTTCATTTTGAACGATTTAACGATCTAAAATGCTTGAAAATGCTTTATTTTAGCAAAACAGCACGTTTTGAGCTTTAATCTGCGTTTTAACGCGTAAATAGCATAAAAACGACAAAATTTTTATTATTCGTTTTTATTAATATTGCGTCTATTTGAACGATTTCAACGATCTAAAAATGCTTGAAAATGCTTATTTTAGCAAAAACAAGCACGTTTTGAGTTTAATCTGCGTTTTAACGCGTAAAACAGCATAAAAACGACGAATTTTTTATTATTCGTTTTTATTAATATTGCGTCTATTTGAACGATTTCAACGATCTAAAATGCTTAAAAATGCTTATTTTAGCAAAACAGCAATGCTTTTGAGTTTTAATCAGCGTTTTAACGCGTAAAATGCGTTGGCTAAAAAACGACGAAATTTTTATTATTCGTTTTTATTAATATTGCGTCTATTTCCGAAACGATTTCAACGATCTAAAAATGCTTCGAGAACGCTTATTTAAAGCAAAAACAGCATCGTTTTGAGCGACCTGCGTTTTAACGCGTAAACAGCATAAAACGACGAATTTTTTATTATTCGTTTTTATTATTGCTTCTATTTGAACGATTTCAACGATCTAAAATGCTTGAAAATGTTATTTTAGCAAAAAACAGCACGTTTTGAGTTTTAATCTGCGTTTTAACGCGTAAAAACAGCATAAAACGATTTTAAAATTTTCTTATATTCGTTTTTATTAATATTGCGGTCTATTTGAACGATTTCAACGATCTAAAAATGTTTGAAAATGCTTTATTGTAGCAAAACAGCACGTTTTGAGCTTCAATCTGCGTTTTAACGCGCAAAACAGCATAAAAATGACGATTTTTATTATTCGTTTTAATAATATTGCTTCTCATTTAAACGATTTCAACGATCTAAAATGCTTGAAAATGTTTAGTTTTAGCAAAACAGCACGTTTTGAGCTTTAATCTGCGTTTTAACGCGTAAAACAGCACAAAAAACGACGAAATTTTATTATTCGTTTTATTAATATTGCTTCTATTTGAACGATTTCAACGATCTAAAATGCTTGAGAATGCTTATTTTAGCAAAACAGCACGTTTTGAGCTTTATTCTGCGTTTTAACGCGTAAAACAGCATAAAAACGACGAACTTTATTATTCGTTTTATTTTTATTGCGTCTATTTGAACGATTTCTAAACGATCTAAAATGCTTGAAAATGTTTATTTTAGCAGCAAACAATATGTTTTGAGTTTTAATCTGCGTTTTAACGCGTAAAACAGCATAAAACGACGAATTTTTATTATTCGTTTTTATTAATATTGCTTCTATTTGAACGATTTCAACGATCTAAAATGCTTGAAAATGCTTATTTTAGCAAAACAGCACGTTTTGAGTTTTATTCTGCGTTTTAACGCGTAAAACAGCATAAAACGACGAATTTTTTATTATTCGTTTTGTCATTATTGCTTCTATTTGAAACGATTTCAACGATCTAAAAATGCTTGAAAATGCTTATTTTAGCAAAACAGCACGTTTGAGCTTTATTCTGCGTTTTAACGCGTAAAACAGCACAAAATTCATTTGAAATTTTTATTATTCGTTTTTATTAATATTGCGTCTATTTGAGCGATTTCACGATCTAAAATGCTTGAAAAATGCTTTATTTTAGCAAAAACAGCACGTTTTGAGTTTTAATCTGCGTTTTAACGCGTAAAACAGCATAAAATGACGAATTCTTTTTATTATTCGTTTTATTAATATTGGTACCTTATTTAAAACGATTTCAACGATCTATAATGTGCTTGAAAATGTTTATTTTGAAAGGTAAAACAGCACGTTTTGAGCTTTAATCTGCGTTTTAACGCGTAAAACAGCATAAAAACGACGAAATTTTTATTATTCGTTTTATTAATATTGCGTCTATTTGAACGATTTCAACGATCTAAAAATGCTTTTGAAAATGCTTATTTTAAAGCAAAACAGCACGTTTTGAGCTTTTAATCAGCGTTTTAACGGCGGTAAAACAGCATAAAAACGACGAAATTTTTATTATTCGTTTTTATTAATATTGCGTCTATTTGAACGATTTCAACGATCTAAAATACTTGAAAATGCTTATTTTAGCAAAACAGCAATGTTTTGAAAGCTTTTAATCTGCGTTTTAACGCGTAAAACAGCATAAAACGACGAATTTTTTATTATCTTCGGTTTTTATTAATATTGTTTCTATTTGAACGATTTCAACGATCTAAAATGCTTGAAAATGTTTATTTTAGCAAAACAGCACGTTTTGAGCTTTAATCTGCGTTTTAACGCGTAAAATTGTTAATAAAAACGACGAATTTTATTATTCGGTTTTATTAATATTGCGTCTTATTTGAACGATTTCACGATCTAAAAATGCTTGAAAATGTTTTTATTTTAGCAAAACAGCACGTTTGAGCTTTAATCTGCGTTTTAACGCAAACAGCATAAAATGACGATTTTTTTATTATTCGTTTTTATTAATATTACTTCATTTAAACGTGATTTCAACGATCTAAAAATGCTTTGAAAATGCTTATTTTAGCAAAAACAGCAATGTTTTGAGTTTTAATCTGCGTTTTAACGCGTAAAACAGCATGTAAAAAACGACGAAAATTTTTATTATTCGTTTTTATTAATATTTTTCTATTTGAACGATTTCAACGATCTAAAAATGCTTGAGAATGCTTATTTTAGCAAAACAGCACGTTCTGAGCTTTACTTGCGTCTTAACGCGCGTAAAACAGCATAAAACGACGAAATTTTTATTATTCGTTTTTATTTTTATTGCGTCTATTTGAAACGATTTCAACGATCTAAAATGCTTGAAAATGTTTATTTTAGCAAAAACAATACGTTTTGATGCTTTAATCTGCGTTTTAACGCGTAAAACAGCATAAAAATGACGAATTTTATTATTCGTTTTTATTAATATTGCTTTATTTAAACGATTTCAACGATCTATAATGCTTTGAAATGCTTTTATTTTAGCAAAACATCACGTTTTTGAGCTTTAATCTGCGTTTTAACGCGTAAAACAGCATGTAAAAATGACGAATTTTTTATTATTCGTTTTATTAATATTGCTTTATTTGAACGATTTAACGATCTAAAATGCTTGAAAATGCTTATTTTAGCAAAACAGCACGTTTTTGAGCTTTAATCTGCGTTTCTTAACGCGTAAAACAGCATAAAAACGACGAATTTTTTATTATTCGTTTTTATTATTGCGGTCTATTTGAACGATTTCAACGATCTAAAATGCTTGAAAATGTTTTTTATTTTAGCAAAACAGCACGTTTTGAGCTTTAATCTGCGTTTTAACGCGTAAAACAGCACATAAAACGACGAATTTTATTATTCGTTTTTATTAATATTGCTTCTATTTGAAATCGATTTCAACGATCTAAATGCTTAAAATGTTATTTTAGCAAAAACAGCACAGCCTTTATTTTTAATCTGCGTTTTAAATTGCAAAACAGCATAAAAACGACGAAATTTTTTATTATTCGTTTTTATTAATATTGCGTCTATTTGAACGATTTCAACGATTCAAAATGCTTGAAAAGGCTTTATTTTAGCAAAACAGCACGTTTTGAGCTTCAACTGCGTTTTAACGCGTGCAAAACAGCATAAAAATTACGATTTTTTATTATTCGTTTTTATTAATACGTTTTCATTTAAACGATTTCAACGATCTAAAATGCTTCTGGAAAATGCTTATTTTAGCAAAACAGCATCGCTTTTGAGCTTAATCTGCGTTTTAACGGGTAAAACAGCACATAAAAAACGACGAAATTTTTATTATTCGTTTTTATTAATATTGCGTCTATTTGAACGATTTCAAATCGATCTAAAATGCTTGAAAAATGCTATTGAGTAAAACAGCACGTTTATTTTTATTCTGGCGTTTTAACGCGTAAAACAGCATAAAAAAAAAAACGACGAAATTTTTATTATTCGTTTTTATTTTATTGCGTCTATTTGAAACGATTTCAACGATCTAAAATGCTTGAAATGCTTATTTTAAAGCAAAACAGCACGTTTTGAGCTTTAATCTGCGTTTTAACGCGCAAAACAGCATAAAAACGACGAAATTCTTTTATTAATCGTTTTTTATTAATATTGCTTCTATTTGAACGATTTCAACGATCTTAAAATGCTTGAAAATGCTTATTTTAGCAAAGCCAGCATTGTCGAGCTTTTTATTCTGCGTTTTAACGCGTAAAATGTTACGTAAAACGACGAAATTTTGTATTATTCGTTTTTATTTATTGCGTCTATTTGAACGATTTCAACGATCTAAAATGCTTGAAAATGCTTATTTTAGCAAAACAGCACGTTTTGAGCTTTAATCTTTGCGTTTTAACGCGTAAAACATTATAAAAACGACGAAATTTTTTATTATTCGTTTTACCAATATTGCTCTATTTGAACGATTTCAACGATCTAAAATGCTTCGAAAATGCTTATTTTAGCAAAAACAGCACGTTTTGAGCTTTTAATCTGCGTTTTAACGCGTAAAACAGCATAAAAACGACGAATTTTTATTATTCGTTTTTATTAATATTGCGTCTATTTGAACGATTTCAACGATTCAAAATGTTTAAAATGCTTATTTTAGCAAACAGCACGTTTTGAGCTTTAATCAGCGTTTTAACGCGTAAACAGCATAAAAACGACGAAATTTTATTATCTTCGTTTTTATTAATATTGCGTCTATTTGAACGATTTTCAACGACTAAAAATGCTTGAGAATGCTTATTTTAGCAAAACAGCACGTTTCGAGCTTAATCTGGCGTTTTAACGCGAAAAACAGCATAAAAAACGACGAATTTTTTATTATTCGTTTTTCAATATTGGTGTCTATTTTGAAACGATTTCAACGATCTAAAATGCTTTCTGAAATGCTTATTTTGTGCTAAAACAGCACGTTTTGAGCTTCAATCTGCGTTTCTTAACGCGTAAAACAGCATAAAATGACGTGATTTTTTTATTATTCGTTTTTATTAATATTGCTTCTATTTAAACGATTTCAACGATCTTAAAATGCTTGAAAATGCTTATTTTAGCAAAACAGCACGTTTTGAGTTTTAATCTGCGTTTTAACGCGTAAAACAGCATAAAACGACGAAATTTTTATTATTCGTTTTTATTAATATTGCGTCTGTTTGAACGATTTCCTAACAATCTAAAATGCTGAAAATGTTTATTTTAGCAAAACAGCACGTTTTGAGCTCTCAATCTGCGTTTTAACGCAAAACAGCATAAAATGACGATTTTTTTATTATTCGTTTTATTAATATTGCTTCATTTAAACGATTTCAACGATTCAAAATGCTTGAAAATGCTTTATTTTAGCAAAACAGCACGTTTTGAGCTTTAATCTGCGTTTTAACGCGTAAAACAGCATAAAAACGACGAAATTTTATTATTCGTTTTTATTAATATTGCTTCTATTTTAAACGATTTCAATGATTCAAAATGCTTGAGAATGCTTATTTTAGCAAACAGCTAATGTTTTGAGCTTTAATCTGCGTTTTAACGTAAAAACAGCATAAAACGACGAAATTTTATTATTCGTTTTTATTAATATTGCGTCTATTTGAACGTGTGATTTCAAATCGATCTAAAATGCTTGAGAATGCTTATTCTTAGCCAAAACAGCATGTTTTGAGCTTTTAATCTGCAGTTTTAACGCGTAAACAGCATAAAAACGACGAATTTTTATTATTCGTTTTTATTAATATTGCCTCTATTTGAACGATTTCAACGATTCAAATGCTTGAAAATGCTTATTTTAGCAAACAGCACGTTTTGAGCTTTAATCTGCGTTTTAACGCGTAAAACAGCATAAAACGACGAAATTTTTATTATTCGTTTTTATTAATATTGCGTCTATTTGAACGATTTCAACGTGATCTAAAATGCTTGAAAATGCTTTTATTTTAGCAAAACAGCAAGTTTTGAGCTTCAACTGCGTTTTAACGCGTAAAACAAGCATAAAATGACGATTTTTATTATTCGTTTTTGCCATTGCTTCTATTTAAACGATTTCAACGATCTAAAAAATGCTTGAAAATGCTATTTAGCAAAACAGCACGTTTTTGAGCTTTAATCTGGCGTTTTAACGCGTAAAAACAGCATAAAAACGAAATTTTTATTATTCGTTTTTATTAATATTGCGTCTATTTGAACGATTTCAACGGATCTTAAAATGCTTGAAAATGCTTATTTTAGCAAACAGCACGTTTTGAGGCCGCTTTATTCCCGTTTTAACGGGCGTAAAAACAAGCTACAAAAAACGACGAAATTCTTTTTATTATTCGTTTTATTTTTATTGCGCCCATTTGAACGTGATTTCAACGATCTAAAATGCTTGAAAATGCTTATTTTAGCAAAACAGCATCGTTTGAGCTTTATTCGCGTTTTAACGCGTAAAACAGCATAAAAACTACGAAATTTTTTATTATTCGTTTTTATTTTTATTGCGTCTATTTGAACGATTTCAACGATGTAAAATGTTTGGAAATGCTTATTTTAGCAAAACAGCACGTTTTGAGTTTTTAATCTGCGTTTCTTAACGCGTAAAACATTATAAAAACGACGAAATTTTTATTATTCGTTTTTACATTATTGTTTATTTGAACGATTTCAATGATCTAAAAATGCTTGAAAATGCTTATTTTAGCAAAACAGCACGTTTTGAGCTTTAATCTGCGTTTAACGCGTAAAACAGCATAAAAACGTGACGAATTTTTTATTATTCGTTTTTATTAATATTGCGTCTATTTGAACGATTTCAACGATCTAAAATGCTTCTTAAAATGCTTATTTTAGCAAAACAAGCACGCTTTGAGCTTAATCAGCGTTTTAACGCGTAAAACAGCATAAAACGACGAAATTTTTATTATTCGTTTTTATTAATATTGCGTCTATTTAACGATTTCAACGATCTAAAATGCTTGAGAATGCTTATTTAGCAAAACAGCACGTTTTGAGTTTTAATCTGCGTTTTTAACGCGCAAAACAGCATAAAAACGATTTAAATTTTTTATTATTCGTTTTTATTAATATTGCTTCTATTTGAACGATTTCAACGGATCTAAAAAATGCTTTGAAAATGCTTATTTTAGCAAAAACAGCACGTTTTGAGCTTTAATCTGCGTTTTAACGCGTAAACAGCATAAAAACGACGAAATTTTTATTATTCGTTTTTATTAATATTGCGTCTATTTGAACGATTTCAACAATCTAAAATGCTTGAAAATGCTTATTTTAGCAAAACAGCACGTTTTGAGTTTCAATCTGCGTTTTAACGCGTAAAACAGCATGTAAAAATGACGATTTTTTATTATTCGTTTTTATTAATATTGCTTCTATTTAAAACGATTTCAACGATCTAAAATGCTTCGAAAATGTTTATTTTAGCAAAACAGCACGTTTTGAGTTTTAATCTGCGTTTTAACGGCAGCGTAAAACAGCATAAAAACGACGAAATTTTTATTATTCGTTTTTTATTAATAATACTGCTTCTATTTGAACGATTTCAACGATCTAAAATGCTTGAGAACGCCATTTTAGCAAAACAGCACGTTTTGAGCTTTAATCTGCGTTTAACGCGCAAAACAGCATAAAAACGACGAAATTTTAATATCTGCTTTATTAATATTGCGTCTATTTGAACGATTTCAAACGATCTAAAATGCTTGAGAATGCTTATTTTAGCCAAACAGCATGTTTTGAGCTTTTAATCTGCGTTTTAACGCGTAAACAGCATAAAAACGACGAATTTTTATTATCTGTTTTTTATTAATATTACCGCTTGAACGATTTCAACGATCTAAAATGCTTTGAAAATGCTATTTTGTAAAAACAGCTAATGTTTTGAGCTTTAATCTGCGTTTAACGCGTAAAACAGCATAAAACGACGCACTTTTATTATTCGTTTTTTATTAATATTGCGTCTATTTGAACGATTTCAACGATCTAAAATGCTTGAAAAATGCTTATTTTAGCAAAACAGCACGTTTTGAGCTTTAATCTGCGTTTTAACGCGTAAAACAGCATAAAAACGACGAATTTTTATTAATCGTTTTTTATTAATATTGCTTCTATTTGAACGATTTCAACGATCTAAAATGCTTGAAAATGCTTATTTTAGCAAAACAGCACGTTTTGAGTTTATTCTGCGTTTTAACGCGTAAAACAGCATAAAACGACGAAATTTTATTATTCGTTTTATTACTATTGCGTCTATTTGAACGATTTCAACGATCTAAAAATGCTTGAAAAATGTGCTTATTTTAGCAAAACAGCACGTTTTGAGTTTTAACCGCGTTTAACGCGTAAAACAGCATAAAACGACAAAATTTTATTATTCGTTTTTATTAATATTGCGTCTATTTGAACGATTTCAACGATCTAAAATGCTTGAAAATGCTTATTTTAGCAAAACAGCACGTTTTGAGCCAAATCTAGTGTTTTATTGCGTAAAACAGCATGTAAAACGACGAATTTTTTATTATTCGTTTTTATTAATATTGCTTCTATTTGAACGATTTCAACGATCTAAAATGCTTGAAAATGCTTATTTTAGCAAAACAGCACGTTTTGGCTTTATTCTGCGTTTTAAGCGGAAAACAGCATAAAAACGACGAAATTTTTATTATTCGTTTTTCATTAATATTGCGTCTATTTGAACGATTTCAACGATCTAAAATGCTTGAAAATGCTTATTTTAGCAAAACAGCACGTTTTGAGCTTTAATCTGCGTTTGAACGCGTAAAACAGCATAAAATGACGAATTTTTATTATTCGTTTTTATTAATATTGCGTCTATTTGAACGATTTCAACGATCTAAAATGCTTGAAAATGCTTATTTTAGCAAAACAGCACGATTTGAGTTTTAATCTGCGTTTTAATGCGTAAAACAGCATAAAAACGACGAATTTTTATTATTCTTTTTTATTAATATTGCTTCTATTTGAACGATTTCAACGATCTAAAATGCTTGAAAATGATTATTTTAGCAAAAACAGCACGTTTTGAGCTTTAATCTGCGTTTTAACGAGTAAAGCAGCATAAAAACGACGAAATTTTTATTATTCGTTTTTATTAATATTGCGTCTATTTGAACGATTTCAACGATTTAAAATGCTTGAAAATGCTTATTTTAGCAAAACAGCACGTTTTGAGCTTTTAATCTGCGTTTTAATGCGTAAACAGCATAAAACGACGAATTTTTATTATTCGTTTTTATTAATATTGCTTCATTTGAACGATTTCAACGATCTAAAATGCTTGAAAATGCTTATTTTAGCAAAACAGCACGTTTTGAGCTTTATTCGCGTTTTAACGCGTAAAACAGCATAAAAACGACGAAATTTTATTATTCGTTTTTATTTTTATTGCGTCTATTTGAACGATTTCAACGATCTAAAATGCTTGAAAATGCTTATTTTAGCAAAACAGCACGTTTTGAGCTTTAATCTGCGTTTTAACGCGTACAACAGCATAAAACGACGAAATTTTTATTATTCGTTTTTTATTTTATTGCGTCTATTTTAACGATTTCAACGATCTAAAATGCTTGAAAATGCTTATTTTAGCAAAACAGCACGTTTTGAGGTTAATCTGCGTTTTAATGCGTAAACAGCATAAAAACAACAAATTTTTTTTATTATTCGTTTTTATTAATATTGCTTCTATTTGAACGATTTCAACGATCTAAAATGCTTAAAAAATGCTTATTTTAGCAAAACAGCACGTTTGAGCTTTTATTCTGCGTTTTAACGCGTAAAACAGCATAAAACGACGAAATTTTATTATTCGTTTTTATTAATATTGCGTCTATTTGAGCGATTTCAACGATCTAAAAATGCTTGAAAATGCTTATTTTAGCAAAACAGCACGTTTTGAGCTTTTAATCTGCGTTTTAACGCGTAAACAGCATAAAAACGACGAAATTTTTATTATTCGTTTTTCATTAATATTGCGTCTATTTGAACGATTTCAACGATCTAAAATGCTTGAAAATGCTTTTTTTAGCAAAACAGCACTTTTTGAGTTTTTAATCTGCGTTTTAACGCAAAAACAGCATAAAACGAAATTTTTATTATTCTTTTTTATTAATATTGCTTCTATTTGAACGCAACGATCAAAAAAATGCTTGAAAATGCTTATTTTAGCAAAATAGCACGTTTTGAGCTTTATTCTGCTTTTTTAACGCGTA
>NW_027046295.1:0-28118 GCF_025399875.1 Dalotia coriaria | reverse complement strand
TTTTAACGGGCGTTTAAACCCAGTAAAAATTTGGGGAAAACGAAAAAATTTTTTTTTTATTTTCTTTTTTTAAAAAAAATTTTTTATTGTTTTTATTTTTTCTTAGGGATTTCAACGATCTAAAATGCTTGAAAATGCTTATTTTAGAAAAAAACAGCCTTTTTGGGCTTTAATTGCGTTTTAACGCAAAACAGCATAAAACGACAAAATTTTTTTTCGTTTTTTATATTCTTTTATTTAACGATTTCAACGATCTAAAACCCGAAAATGCATTTTGAAAACAGCCGTTTTGAGCTTTAATCGGTTTAACGCGTAAAAAGCAAATAAAACGCGTTTTTATTGTTTTTAAAAATTGCGTCTTTTTTTTCCCAAAGATTTCAACGACTAAAATGCTTGAAAAAATGCTTATTTTAAAAAAACAGCACGTTTTGATTTTAATTGCGTTTTTACGCGTAAAACAGCAAAAAAAACGACGAATTTTTTATTATTCGTTTTTATTAATATTGCCATTTGAAGATTTCAACGATCAAAAAAATGCTTAAAAAATGCTTATTTTAGCAAAACAGCCGTTTTTTTAATCTGCTTTTTAAGGGTAAAACAGCAAAAAAACGACAAAATTTTATTTTTCGTTTTTATTAATATTGCTTTTTTTTGAACTTTTGATTAAAATGCTTGAAAATGCTTATTTTAGCAAAACAGCATTTTTGGGTTTAATCGCGTTTTAACGCGTAAAACAGCAAAAACGACGAAATTTTTATTATTCGTTTTATTAATATTGCCATTTCATTTCAACGACAAAAGCTTGAAAATGTTTTTAGAAAAACAGCACTTTTTGGCTTTAATCGCTTTTAACGCTAAAACAGCAAAAAAACGACAAAATTTTTTTATTCGTTTTATTAATTTTGGGTCTATTTGAACGATTTCAACGTTTAAAAAATGCTTGAAAAGTTATTTTGAAAAAACAGCACGTTTTATTTTTATCTGTTTTTTAACGCAAAAAGCAAAAAACGACGATTTTTAATTTTCGTTTTTTTTAAATTTGCTTTTATTTAAAACGATTTCAACGATCAAAAAATGCTTGAAAATGTTTTTTTAAAAGAAAAAAACAGCACTTTTTGAGTTTTTAATCTGCGTTTTAACGCGTAAAACAGCATAAAACGACAAAATTTTTTTTATTTTTCGCTTTATTAATATTGCGTTTTTTGAACGATTTCAACGATCTAAAATGCTTGAAAATGCTTATTTTAGCAAAACAGACGTTTTGAGCTTTATTCGCGTTTTAACGCGGCAAAAAACGACAAAATTTTTTATTATTCGTTTTTTTATTTTTATTGGTCTATTTAACGATTTCAACGATCTAGCTTGAAAATGCTTATTTTAGCAAAACAGCACGTTTTATTTTAATCTGCGTTTTAAGCGTAAACAGCAAAAAAAGACAAATTTTTATTATTCGTTTTTATTAATATTGCTTCTATTTGAACATTTCAACGATCAAAAAATGCTTGAAAATGTTATTTTAGCAAAACAGCACGTTTTGATTTAATCGGGTTTTAACGCGTAAAACAGCATAAAAACGACGAATTTTTATTATTCGTTTTTATTAATACGTTTCTATTTTAAACGATTTCAACGATCTAAAATGCTTGAAAATGCTTATTTTAGCAAAACAGCACGTTTTGAGCTTTAATCTGCGTTTTAACGCGTAAAACAGCATAAAACGACGAAATTTTTATTATTCGTTTTTATTAATATTGCGTCTATTTCCGAACGTGATTTCAACGACGCCCCAAAAATGCTTGAAAATGCTTATTTTGTGCGCACGTTTTGAGTTTTAATCTGCGTTTTAACGCGTAAACAGCATAAAACGACGAATTTTTTATTATTCGTTTTTCAATATCGCTTCTATTTGAACGATTTCAACGATCTAAAAATGCTTAAAATGCTTATTTCAGCAAAACAGCACGTTTTGAGCTTAATCTGCGTTTTAACGCGTAAAACAGCATAAAAACGACGAATTTTTTATTATTCGTTTTTTATTAATATTGCGTCTATTTGAACGATTTCCAACGATCTAGTGCCCGCTGGAAAATGTTTATATCAGCAAAAACGCTTTGTTTTCAACGTTTGCACGCAAACAGCATAAAACGACGAAATTTTTATTATTCGTTTTATTAATATTGCGTCTATTGAACGATTTCAACGATCTAAAATGCTTGGAAAATGCTTTTATTTTGCTAAAACAAAGGCGCCTAAAGCTTCGTGCTTTATTGCGTAAAACAGAATAAAAAACGACGAATTTTTTATTATTCGTTTTATTAATATTGCTTCTATTTGAACGATTTCAAAGATCTGTAAATGCTTGAAAATGTATTATTTTAGCAAAAAATGTTAATGTTTTGAGCTTTTAATCTGCGTTTAACGCGTAAAACAGCACATATAAAAAACGACGAAATTTTATTATTCGTTTTTATTAATATTGCTTTATTTGAACGTGATTTCAACGATCTAAAATGCTTGAAAATGCTTATTTTAGCAAACAGCACGTTTTGCTTTAATCTGCGTTTTAACGCGGCATAAAACGACGAAATTTTTATTATTCGTTTTTATTAATATTATGTCTATTTAAACGATCAACGATCTAAAATTGAAAATGCTTATTTTAAGCGCCGCGTCTTTACGACCAGCGTTTTAACGCGTAAAACAGCATAAAATACGAAATTTTATTATTCGTTTTTTATTAATATTGCGTCTATTTGAACGATTTCAACGATCTAAATGCTTGAAAAAATGCTTATTTTAGCAAAACAGCACGTTTTGAAGTTTTAATCTGCGTTTTAACGCGTAAAACAGCATAAAAACGTGACGAATTTTTATTATTCGTTTTTATTAATATTGCGCCCGTCGCGAACGTGATCAACGATCTAAAAATGCTTGAAAAATGCTTATTTTAGCAAAAACAATGTTTTGAGTTTTAATCTGCGTTTTAACGCGTAAAACAGCATAAAAACGACGAATTTTTATTATTCGTTTTATTACGCTTCTCATTTTAACGATTTCAACGATCTAAAAAAATGCTTGAAAACGCTTATTTTAGCAAAAAAACAGCACGTTTTGAGCTTTATTCTGCGTTTTAACGCGTAAAACAGCATAAAACACGAAATTTTTATTATTCGTATTTATTAATATTGCGTCTATTTGAACGATTTCAAACGATCTAAAATGCTTGAAAAATGCTTTATTTTAAAGCAAACAGCACGTTTTGAGCTTTAACGCGTTTTACGCGTAAACAGCATAAAAATGTGGACGAATTTTTATAATTCGTTTTTATTAATATTGCTTCTATTTAAACGATTTCAACAACGCTTTGCCGTTTATTTTAGCAAAACAGCATCGTTTTGAGCTTTAATCCGCGTTTTAACGCGTAAAACAGCATAAAAAAACGAGCCAACATTATTCGTTTTATTAATACTGGCTGTTTTATTTGAACGATTTCAACGATCTAAAATGCTTCGAAAATGCTTATTTTAAAGCAAAAACAGCGCGTTTTGAGCTTTAATCTGCGTTTTAACGTAAAATGCGCATAAAACAACGGCGCTATCGCGTACGCCAGACGAATTTTTTATTATTCGCTTTTTATTAATATTGCGTCTATTTGAACGATTTCCCAACGATTCGCACGCTTTGCGCTCGTTTTATTTTAGCAAAAACAGCACGTTTTGAGCTTTAATCTGCGTTTTGGCGTAAAACAGCATGTAAAACGACGAAATTTTTATTATTCGCTTTTTGTTACCAGCGCCGTTTCATTTGAACGATTTCAAACGATCAAAATGCTGAAAATGCTTATTTTGTAGCAAAACAGCGTTTGAGTTTTAATCTGCGTTTCAACGCGTAAAACAGCATAAAAGTTCGTCGAATTTATATTCGTTTTTATTAATATTGCGTCTATTTGAACGATTTCAACGATCTAAAATGCTTGAAAAATGCTTTATTTGTAGCAAAACAGCATATCGTTTTGGCTTTAATCAGCGTTTTAACGCGTAAAACAGCATAAAAACGACGAAATTTTATTTATTCCGTTTATTAATATTGCGTCTATTTCGTACCGATTTCCCGTGATCTAAAATGCTTGAAAAATGCTTATTTTAGCAAAACAGCACGCTTTAATCTGCGTTTCTTTACGTAAAAATCAAAAGCATGCCGACGAATTTTGGTTATTCGTTTTTATTAATATTGCTTCTATTTGAACGATTTCAACGATCTAAAAATGCTTGAAAATGCTTATTTTAGCAAAACAGTTAATGCCTTTGAGCTTTAATCTGCGTTTTAACGGCGTAAAACAGTACGCACCACGCGAAATTTTATTATTCGTTTTGCTATTGTTTTATTTTCAACGATTTCCCACCATCTAAAAATGCTTTAAATGTTTATTTCAAACAGCACGTTTTGAGTTTTTAATCTGCGTTTTAACGCGTAAAACAGCATAAAAACGACGCAGTTTTTATTATTCGTTTTATTAATATTGCGTCTTACGGAACGCGATTTCAACGATCTAAAATGCTGAAAATGCTTATATTTTAGCAAAACAAAGCACGTTTTAGTTTTAATCAGCGTTTAACGCGTAAAGCATAAAAACGACGAAATTTTATATTATTCCGTTTATTAATATTGCGCTCCTATTTGAACGAACGATTTCAACGTGATCTAAATGCTTTTGAAATGCTTTATTTAGCAAACAGCATCGTTTTGCAGTTTTAATTCAGTGTTTTAACGCGTAAAAAACAGCATAAAAAACGACGAATCTTTTATTATTCGTTTTATTAATATTGCTTCTATTTGAACGATTTCAACGATCTAAAATGCTTGAAAATGCTTTTATTTTAGCAAAACAGCACGTTTTGCAGCTTTAATCTGCGTTGCATCATGTAAACAGCATAAAAACGATTGCCTGTACTTTTATTATTCGCTTTTTATTAATATTGCGTATATTTGAACGTGATTTCAACGATCTAAAATGCTTGAAAATGCTTATTTTGTGCAAAACAGCACGTTTTGAGCCATTCTGCGTTTTAACAAACAG
Organism: Dalotia coriaria; assembly: GCF_025399875.1. NCBI lineage: Eukaryota > Metazoa > Arthropoda > Insecta > Coleoptera > Staphylinidae > Dalotia > Dalotia coriaria. Next base: position 23,041 of record NW_027046295.1, on the reverse strand, counting down.
CATAAAAAACGACGAAATTTTTATTATTCTCGTTTTTTATTTTATTGCGTCTATTTGAACGATTTCAACGATCTAAATGCTTGAAAATGCTTATTTTAGCAAAACAGCACGTTTTGAGAGCTTTTAATCTGCGTTTAACGTAAAAACAGCATAAAACGACGAATTTTTATTATTCGTTTTTATTAATATTGTTTCTTTATCGAAACGGGATTTAAATCGATCTAAAAATGCTTTAAAATGCTTATCGCAGCAAAACAGCACGTTTTGAGTTTTAATCTGCGTTTTAACGCGTAAAACAGCATAAAAAACGACGAAATTTTTATTATTCGTTTTTATTAATATTGCGTTTTATTTGAACGATTTCAACGATCTAAAATGCTTGAAAATGCTTATTTTAGCAAAACAGCACGTTTTGAGCTTTAATCTGCGTTTTAACGCGTAAACAGCATAAAAACGACGAAATTTTTATTATTCGTTTTATGTAATATTGCGTCTATTTGAACGATTTAAACGATCTAAAATGCTTGAAAATGCTTATTTTAGCAAAACAGATGTTTTGAGTTTAATCTGCGTTTTAACGCGTAAAATACAGAAAAAAGACGAATTTTTATTATTCGTTTTTATTAATATTGCTTCCGATTTGAACGATTTAAGATCTAAAATGCTTGAAAATGCTTATTTTAGCAAAACAGCGTTTTGAGTTTAACGCGTTTTAACGCGTAAACAGCATAAAATCAGTAATCTCTTTATTATTCGTTTTTATTAATATTGCTCTATTTGAACGATTTCAACGATCTAAAATGCTTTGAAAATGCTTATTTTGCAAAACAGCACGTTTTGAGCTTTAATCTGCGTTTTAACGCGTAAACAGCATAAAACGACGAAATTTTTATTATCGTTTTATTAATATTGCTTCTATTTGAACGATTTCAACGATTTAAAATGTTTTCAAATGCTTTTATTTCAGCAAAACAGCACGTTTTGAGTTTTAATCTGCGTTTAACGCGTAAAAGCATAAAAACGAAAATTTGCCATCGTTTTTATTAATATTGCGTATATTTGAACGATTTCAACGCATCTAAAAATGCTTGAAAATGTTATTTTGTGCAAGCAAAACAGCACGTTTTGAGCTTTTATTCTGCGTTTTAACGTTACAGTAAAACAGCATAAAAAACGACGAGCCTTTAGTTAACGCTTTTTATTTTTACTGCGTCTATTTGAACGATTTCAAACGATCTAAAATGCCGGTAAAATGCTTATTTTGCGCGCGCCGTTTTGAGTTTAATCCGCGTTTTAACGCGTAAAACAGCACCGACGAATTTTATTATTCGTTTTTATTAATATTGCTTTTATTTGAACGATTTCAACAACGTAAAGTCGCTTTAAAAATGCCGGTTTCAGCAAAACATACGTTTTTGCTTTAACGCGTTTTAACGCGTAAAACAGCATAAAAACCTGACGAAATTTTATTATTCGTTTTTATTACTATTGCGTCTATTTTGAACGATTTCAACGATTTCCAAAATGCTTGGAAAATGCTATTTTGCGCAAAACAGCAATGCCTTGAGTTTCTTTTAAACGCCAGTTTTAACGCGTAAAACAAGCATAAAACGACGAAATCTCTGTATTATTCGTTTTTATTAATATTGCGCCCGCCTGAAACATCTTTTCAACGATCTAAAAATGCTGAAAATGCTTATTTTGAAAACAGCACGTTTGAGCTTTAATCTGCGTTTAACCGTACAAAACAGCATAAAACGACGAATCTTTTTTATTATTCGTTTTTGCCATATTGCTTCTATTTTGAACGATTTCCAACGATCTAAAAATGCTTCGAAAATGCTATTTTACAAAACAGCACGTTTTGAGCTTCAATCTGCGTTTTAACGCGCAAACTGCATAAAAACCGACGAAATTCGCTGGCTCCGTTTTTTATTAATATTGCGTATATTTGAACGATTAACGATTTAAAATGCTGTGTGCTGTTTTACAGTTTTTCAGCATCGAATGTCAGACGCTAAAACGACAGCGGCGCGGCGCGGTAACGTGATGTTTTGTTTTGTATCGTTTTGCATTTTGGCATAGACACAAAATCTTAATACAGTTAACGCAGATTAAAGCTCAAAACAGCATCGTTTTGAGCTTTTAATCTGCGTTTTAACTCGTAAAACAGCATAAAACGACGAATTTTTATTATTCGTTTTTTGCTATTAATAGCTGTTTATTTGAACGATTTCAAAGAGATCTAAAATGCTTGGTATCGTTATTTTGAAGTGTTGCAATGTTTTGAGCTTGAATCTGCGTTTTAATGCAAAACTGCATGTAAAACGACGAAACTCTGCTATTCGTTTTTATTAATATTGCGTATATATTTGAACGATTTCAACGATCTGCACGTTTCTGAAAATGCTTATTTTAGCAAAACAGCACGTTTAGCTTTGACTGCGTTTTAACAAAACAGCATAAAACGACGACAAATTAGTTAATGCTCTGCTGTTTTTATTAATATTGCGTCTATTTGAACGATTTCAACAGATCTAAAATGCTTGAAAATGCTTATTTTAGCAAAACAGTTAATGTTTTGAGCTTTAATCTGCGTTTAACGCGTAAAAACAAAGTATAAAAACGACGAATTTTATAATCTGTTTTATTAATATTGCTTTTCAACGATTTCAACGATCTAAAATGCTTGAAAATGTTATCAGTAAAACGCATCGTTTTGAGTTTTAATCTGCGTTTTAACGCGCGTAAAACAGCATAAAAACGACAGAATTTTTTATTATTCGTTTTTATTAATATCGCTCTTATTTGAAATCGATTTCAACGATCTAAATGCTTGAAAATGCGATTTTAGCAAAACAGCACGTTTTGAGCTTTATTCCCTGCGTTTAACGTAAAAACAGCATAAAAAACGACGAAATTTTATTATTCGTTTTTATTTTATTGCGTCTATTTGAACGATTTCAACGATCTAAAAAATGCTTGAAAATGCTTATTTTAAAGCAAAACAGCACGTTTTGAGCTTTCATCTGCGTTTTAACGCGTAAAACAGTATAAAACGACGAATTTTTATTATTCGTTTTTTATTAATATTGCTTTATTTGAACGATTTCAACGATTCAAAATGCTTGAAAGTTTATTTTAACAAACAGCACGTTTTGAGCTTTAACTGCGTTTAACGCGCGCGTAAAACAGCATAAAACGTAAAATTTTTTATTATTCGTTTTTATTAATATTGCGTCTATTTTGAACGATTTCAACGATCTAAAATGCTTGAAATGATTATTTTGAAGCAAAACAGCACGTTTTGAGCTTTAATCTGCGTTTTAACGCGTAAAACAGCATAAAACGACAAAAGTTTTTATTATTCGTTTTTGTATTAATATTGCTGCCTTACGGAACGATTTCAACGGTACGCTTGAAAAGTTTATTTTAGCAAAACAGCACGTTTTGAGCTTTATTCTGCTTTTTAACCCGGGCGAAAACAGCAAAAAAACGCAAATTTTATTATTCTTTTTTTATTAATATTTTTTATTTGAACGATTTCAACGATCTAAAATCTTGAAAATGCTTTTTTTTGCAAAACAGCACTTTTTATTTTAATCTGCGTTTTAACGCGTAAAACACAAAAAAACGACGAATTTTTATTATTCGTTTTTTTTTAAATTGCCAAACGATTTCAACGATCAAAATGCTTGAAAATGTTATTTTAGCAAAACAGCACTTTTTTGAGGCTTTAATCTGCTTTTTAACGCGAAAAAACACAAAAAAGACGAATTTTTATTTTTCTTTTTTATTAATATTCTCTATTTAACGATTTCAACGATTAAAATGTTGAAAATGCTTATTTTAGAAAACAGCATTTAGCTTTAATCCGTTTTAACGCGAAAAACAGCATAAAACGACAAAATTTTTTTATTATTCGTTTATTATTAATATTGCGTCTATTTGAACGATTTCAACGATTAAAATGCTTAAAAATGCTTTTTTTTGCAAAACAGCACCCTTTTTTTAATCTGCGTTTTACGCGTAAAAAAAGCAAAAAAACGCAAATTTTTTATTATTCGTTTTTATTAATATTGCTCTTTTGAACGATTTAACATCTAAAATGTTTGAAAATGCTTATTTTGCAAAACAGCCTTTTTGAGCTTTATTCTGCTTTTTAACGCGTAAAACAGCATAAAAACCAAAATTTTTTTATTATTCTTTTTTTAAATATTGTTTATTTGAACGATTTCAACGATCAAAATGCTTGAAAATGCTTATTTTAGAAAAAAACAGCACGTTTTGAGTTTTATCTGCGTTTTAACGCGTAAAACAGCATAAAACGACGATTTTTTTATTATTCGTTTTTTATTAATATTGCGTCTATTTGAACGATTTCAACGATCTAAAATGCTTGAAAATGCTTATTTTAGCAAGACAGCACGTTTTGAGCTTTAATCTGCGTTTTAACGCGTAAAACAGCATAAAATAGCGAATTTTTATTGGCCGTTTTATTAATATTGCTTCTATTTGAACGATTTCAACGATCACAAAATGCTTGAAACTGCTTATTTCAGCAAACAGCACGTTTTGAGAGCTTTAATCTGCGTTTTAACGCGTAAAAACAACATAAAAACGACGAAATTTTATTATTCGTTTTTATTAATATTTAGCTATTTTGAACGATTTCAACGATCTAAAATGCTTGAAACTGCTTATTTTGTAAAACAGCACGTTTTGAGCTTTAATCTGCGTTTTTAACGCGTAAAACAGCATAAAACGACGAAATTTTTTATTGTCGTTTTTTATTAATAATGCGTCTATTTGAACGATTTCAACGATCTAAAATGCTTGAAAATGCTTATTTTAGCAAAACAGCACGTTTTTGAGCTTTGTTCTGCGTTTTAGCGCGTAAACAGCTTATAAAACGACGAAATTTTTATTATTCGTTTTTATTTTATTTGCGTCTATTTGAACGATTTCAACGATCTAAAATGCTAGAAAATGCTTATTTTAGCAAAACAGCACGTTTTGTGAGCTTTTTAATCTGCGTTTAACGCGTAAAACAGCATAAAACGACGAATTTTTTATTTTTCGTTTTTTATTATTATTGCTTCTATTTGAACGATTTCAACGATCTAAAATGCTTGAAAATGCTTATTTAGCAAACAGCACGTTTTGAGCTTTAATCTGCGTTTTAACGCGTAAAACAGCTTTAAAACGACGAATTTTTTATTATTCGTTTTTTTATTAATATTGCTTCTATTTGAACGATTTCAGCGATCACAAAATGCTTGAAAGTAGTTATTTTAGCGTAAAAACAGCACGTTTTGAGGCTTTTATTCTGCGTTTTAACGCGTAAAACAACATAAAACGACGAAATTTTTATTATTCGTTTTTATTAATATTGCTTCTATTTGAACGATTTCAACGATCTAAAATTCTTGAAAATGCTTATTTTTAGCAAAACAGCACGTTTTTGAGCTTTAATCCTGCGTTTTAACGCGTAAAACAGCATAAAACGACAGGAATTTTTATTATTCGTTTTTATTAATATTGCTTCCTATTTGAACGATTTCAACGATCTAAAATGCTTGAAAATGATTATTTTAGCAAAACAGCACGTTTTGAGCTTTAATCTACGTTTTTACGCGTAAAACAGCATAAAACGACGAATTTTTATTCGTTTTTTATTAATATTGCTTTCTATTTGAACGATTTTCAACGATCTAAAATGCTTGAAAATGCTTATTTTAGCAAAACAGCACGTTTGAGCTTTTAATCTGCGTTTTAACGCGTAAAACAGCATAAAACTTGACGAAATTTGTATTATTCGTTTTTATTAATATTGCTGCACGTCTATTTGAACGATTTCAACGATCTAAAAATGCTTGAAAATTAGCATTTTAGCAAAAACAGCACGATTTGAGCTTTTAATCTGCGTTTTAACAGCGTAAAACCAGCATAAAAACGACGAATTTTTACGTATTCGTTTTATTAATATTGCGTCTATTTGAACGATTTCAACGATCTAAAATGCTTGAAAATGCTTATTTTTATGAACAGCACGTTTTGAGCTTTTAATCTGCGTTTTAACAGCGTAAAGGCAACATAAAAACAACGAATTTTTGTATTCGTTTTTTTATTAATATTAACTATTTGAACGATTTCAACGATCTAAAATCTTGAAACTGCTTATTTCAACAAAACAGCACGTTTTGAGCTTTTAATCTGCCTTTTAACTCGTAAAACAGCATAGAAACGACAGAATTTTTATTATTCGTTTTATTAATATTGCTTCTATTTGAACGATTTCAACGATCTAAGATACTTGAAACTGCTTATTTTAGCAAAACAGCACGTTTTGAGCTTTAATCTACGTTTAACGTAAAACAGCATAAAACGACGAAATTTTTTATTATTCGTTTTTTACCCCATTAATATTCGCGTCTATTTGAACGATTTCAGCTTGATCTAAAATGCTTGAAAATGCTTATTTTAATAAAACAGCACGTTTGAAGGCTTTATTCTGCGTTTTAACGCGTAAACCTTATAAAACGACAGAAATTTTTATTATTCGTTTTTTTATTTTTATTGCGTCTATTTGAACGATTTCAACGATCTAAAATGCTAGAAATGCTTATTTTAGCAAAACAGCACGTTTTGAGCTTTAATCACCGCGTTTTAACGCGTAAAACAACATAAAACGACGAATTTTTTTATTTTCGTTTTTATTGTGTACTTCTATTTGAACGATTTCCAGCGATCTAAAATGCTTGAAAATGCTTATTTTAGCAAAACAGCACGTTTGAGCTTTAATCTGCGTTTTAACGCGTAAAACAGCATAAAAACGACGAAATTTTATTATTCGTTTTTACCAATATTGCGTCGGCTGAACGATTTCAACGATCTAAAATGCTTGAAAATGCTTGTTTAGCAGCAAAACAGCACGTTTTGAGCTTTAATCTGCGTTTAACGCGTAAAACAGCATAAAACGACGATTTTTTATTATTCGTTTTTATTAATATTGCTTCTATTTGAACGATTTCAACGATCTAAAATGCTTGAAAATGATTATTTTATAAAACAGCACGTTTGAGCTTTAATCTGCGTTTTTACGCGTAGAGCGCGAAAGCGACGGGTGATTTTATTATTCGTTTTTATTAATATTGCATCTGGCTGAACGATTTCAACGATCTAAGTATTTGAAAATGCTTATTTTAGCAAAACCAGCACGTTTTGAGCTTAAATCTGCGTTTTTAACTCGTAAAACAGCAAAACGACGAAATTTAAGCATTATTCGTTTTTTAATTAATGTGCGTCTGTTGAACGATTCAACGATCCTAAAATGCTTGAAAATGCCCATTTTAGCAAAACAGCACGATTTGAGCTTTTAATCTGCGTTTTAACGCGTAAAACGAAAACGCATAAAACGACAATTTTTTATTATTCGTTTTTATTAATATTGCGTCTATTTGAACGATTTCAACGATCTAAAATGCTTGAAAATGCTTATTTTAGCAAGACAGCACGTTTTGAGCTTTGTCTGCGTTTTAACGCGTAAAACAGCATAAAAACAGCAGATTTTTTATTATTCGTTTTTGTGTAATATTGCTTCTATTTGAACGATTTCAATGATCTAAAATACTTGAAACTGCTTATTTCAGCAAAACAGCACATTTTGAGCTTTTAATCTTTAACGCGTAAAACAGCATAAAAACGACGAAATTTTATTATTCGTTTTATTAATATTGCTTCTATTTGAACGATTTCAACGATCTAAAATGCTTGAAACTGCTTATTTTAGCAAAACAGCGTTTGAGCTTTTAATCTACGTTTAACGCGTAAACAGCATAAAACGACGAAATTTTTATTTATTCGTTTTATTAATATTGCGTCTATTTGAACGATTTCAACGATCTAAAAATAGCGAAAATGCTTATTTTTAGCAAAACAGCACGTTTTTGAGCTTTATTCTGCGTTTTTAACGCGTAAAAACAGCATAAAACGACGAAATTTTTTATTATTCGTTTTTATTTTTATTACTCTATTTGAAAGAGACGATTTCAACGATCTAAAATGCTAGAAAATGCTTATTTTTTAGCAAAACAGCACGTTTTGAGCTTTTAATCTGCGTTTTTAACGCGTAAAACAACATAAAAACGACGAATTTTTATTTTTCGTTTTTTATTATTATTGTTGCTTCTATTTGGCGATTTCAACGATCTAAAATGCTTGAAAATGCTTATTTTAGCAAAACAGCACGTTTTGAGCTTTTAATCTGCGTTTTAACGCGTAAAACGGCATAAAACGACGAAATTTTTTATTATTCGTTTTTTTTATTAATATTGCGTCTGTTGAACGATTTCGAACGATCACAAAATGGCGAAAATGCTTATTTTAGCAAAACAGCGTTTTGAGCTTTTAATCTGCGTTTTAACGCGTAAAACAGCATAAAACAGCGAATTTTTATTATTCGTTTTTATTAATATTGCTTCTATTTGAACGGTTTCAACGATCTAAAATGCTTGAAAATGATTATTTTAGCAAAACAGCACGTTTGAGAGCTTTAATCTGGATTTTTACGCGTAAAACAGCATAAAACGACGGAATTTTATTATTCGTTTTTTGGTAATATTGCTTCTATTTGAACGATTCCAGCGATCTAGAAGCAGAAAATGCTTATTTACAGCAAAACAGCGTATTTTGAGCTTAAATCTGCGTTTTAACGCGTAAAACAACTAAAACGACGAAATTTATATTATTCGTTTTTTTTATTAATATTCCGTCTATTTAACGATTTCAACGATCTAAAATGCTTGAAAATGCTTATTTTTAGCAAAACAGCTGATTGAGCTTTAATCTGCGTTTAACGCGTAAAACAGCATAAAACGACGAATTTTTATTATTCGTTTTTATTAATATTGCGTCCTATTTGAACGATTTCCAGCTTGATCTAAAATGCTTGAAAATGCTTATTTTAGCAAAACAGCATGTTTTGAGCTTAAATCTGCGTTTTAACGCGTAAAACAACATAAAACGACGAAATTTATATTATTCGTTTTTATTAATATTGCGTCTATTTGAACGATTTCAACGATCTAAAATGCTTGAAAATGCTTATTTTAGCAAAACAGCACGATTTTGAGCTTTTAATCTGCGTTTTAACGCGTAAAACAGCAAAAAAACGACGAATTTTTATTATTCGTTTTTTTAAATTTGCTTCTATTTGAACGATGTCAACGATCTAAAATGCTTGAAAATGCTTATTTTAGCAAAACAGCACGTTTGAGCTTTTAATCTGCGTTTTAACGCGTAAAACAGCATAAAACGACGAAATTTTTATTATTCGTTTTTATTAATATTGCGTCTATTTGAACGATTTCAACGATCTAAAATGCTTGAAAATGCTTATTTTAGCAAAACAGCACGTTTTGAGCTTTTAATCTGCGTTTTAACGCGTAAAACAGCACAAAACGACGAATTTTTATTATTCTTTTTTTATTAATATTGCTTTTATTTGAACGATTTCAACGATCAAAATGCTTGAAAATGCTTATTTTAGCAAAGCAGCACGTTTTGAGCTTTAATCTGCGTTTTAACGCGTAAACAGGATAAAAACGACGAATTTTTTTATTCGTTTTTATTAATATCGCTTCTATTTGAAGGGTTCAACGATCTAAAATGCTTGAAAATGCTTATTTTAGCAAACAGCGCTTTTGAGCTTTAATCTGCGTTTTAACGCGTAAAAGCATAAAAACGACGAATTTTTATTATTCGTTTTTATTAATATTGCGTCTATTTGAACGATTTCAACGATCTAAAATGCTTGAAAATGCTTATTTTAGCAAAACAGCACGTTTTGAGCGCTTAATCTGCGTTTTAACGCGTAAACACATAAAACGAGAAATTTTTATTATTCGTTTTTATTAATATTGCTTTTATTTGAACGATTTCAACGATCTAAAATGCTTGAAAATGCTTATTTTAGCAAAACAGCACGTTTTGAGCTTTAACTGCGTTTTAACGCGTAAAACAGCATAAAAACGACGAAATTTTTATTATTCGTTTTTTATTAATATTGCGTCTATTTGAACGATTTCAACGATATAAAATGCTTGAAAATGCTTATTTTAGCAAAACAGCACGTTTTGAGCTTTAATCTGCGTTTTAACGCGAAAAAACAGCATAAAACGACGAATTTTTATTATTCGTTTTTATTAATATTGCTTTTATTTGAAGGGTTTCAACGATCTAAAATGCTTGAAAATGCTTATTTTGGAAAAAACAGCACGTTTTGGGGCTTTAATCTGCGTTTTAACGCGTAAAACAACATAAAAACGACGAATTTTTATTATTCGTTTTTTTAAATTGCTTCTATTTGAACGATTTCAGCGATCAAAAATGCTTAAAAAAATGCTTTTTTTTTAGAAAAACAGCACTTTTTTGAGTTTTAAATTCTGCTTTTTTAAGCGTAAAACAGCATAAAAGGGCAAAAATTTTTTATTATTCTTTTTTTTATTAATATTCCGTCTTTTTTGAACGTTTTTAACGATCTAAAATGCTTGAAATGTTTAAGAAAAAGTGCACTTTTTAAATTTTTAATCTGCTTTTTAACGCGTAAAACAACAAAAAAAATGACGTTTTTTTATTATTATTTTTTATTAATTTGCTTTTTTAAAAACGTTTCAACGATCTTTTTTAAAAAATGCTTTTTTTAAAGCAAAACAGCACTTTTTGGGAAGGCTTTAATCTCTTTTTTAACGCGTAAAACAACATAAAAACGAGGGGGAAATTTTTATTATTCTTTTTTATTAAAAATTCTTCTATTTGAACGATTTCAACGGGATCTAAAATGCTTGAAAATGCTTATTTTAGCAAAACAGCAATTTTGAGCTTTAATCTCTTTTTAAGGGTAAAACAGCATAAAACGACAAATTTTTTATTATTCGTTTTATTAATATTCGTCTATTTGGACGTTTTTAAACTATCTAAAATGCTTAAAAATCTTATTTTAGCAAAACACCCTTTTTGAGCTTTAGTCACTTTTTTAAGGGTAAAACAGCATAAAACGACAGGGGTACAAAAATTCGTTTTTTTAATTTGCTCTTTTTGGGAACGTTTTCCCAACGACCCAAAATGCTTGAAAATGCTTATTTTAGCAAAACAGCACGTTTGAGCTTTAATCTGCGTTTTAACGCGTAAAACAGCATAAAACGACGAATTTTATTATTCGTTTTTATTAATATTGCTTCTATTTGAACGATTTCAACGATCTAAATGCTTGAAAATATTATTTTAGCAAAACAGCACTTTTTTGAGCAAATCTGCGTTTTAACGCGTAAAACAGCATAAAACGACGAATTTTTATTATTCGTTTTTATTAATATTCTTTTATTTGAACGTTTTCCCAACGATCTAAAATGCTTGAAAATGCTTATTTTAACAAAACGCACGTTTGAGCTTTAATCTGCGTTTTAACGCGTAAAAAAACATAAAACGACGAAATTTTTATTATTCGTTTTTATTAATTTGCGTCTATTTGAACGATTTCAACGTTTAAAATGCTTGAAAATGCTTATTTTAGCAAAAGCCGTTTGGAGTTTTTAACCCTGCGTTTAACGCGAAAAACGCATAAAACGACGAATTTTTATTATTCGTTTTTATTAATATTCTTTATTTGAACGGTTTCAGCGATCTAAAATGCGCGAAAATGCTTATTTTAGCAAAACAGCACGCTTTGAGCTTTATTCTGCGTTTTAACGCGTAAACAGCATACAAAAACGACAGAGAATTTTATTATTCGTTTTTATTAATATTGCGTCTATTTGAACGATTTTAACGATACAAAATGCTTGAAAATGCTTATTTTAGCAAACAGCACGTTTTGAGCTTTAATCTGCGTTTAACGCGTAAACGCAAAATGACGAATTTTTATTATTAGTTTTTATTAGTAATGGCACCATATTTTAAACGGTTTCAGCGATCTAAAATGCTTGAAAATGTATTTTAGCAAAACAGCACGTTTTTGAGCTTTAATCCTGCGTTTAACGCGTAAAACGCTTATACAAAACGACGAAATTTTTATTATTTCGTTTTTATTAATATTGCTTCTATTTGACCGATTTCAACGATCTAAAATGCTTGAAAATGCTTATTTTAGCAAAACAGCAATTTTGATCTTTAATCTGCGTTTTAACGCGTAAAACAGCATAAAACGACGAATTTTTTATTATTCGTTTTTTATTAATATTGCGTCTATTTGAACGGCGATTTCAACGATCTAAAATGCTTGAAAATGCTTATTTTAGCAAAACAGCACGTTTTGAGCTTTTAGTCTGCGTTTTAACGCGTAAAACAGCATAAAACGACGAAATTTTTTATTATTCGTTTTTATTAATATTGCGTCTATTTGAACGATTTCAACGACCTAAAATGCTTGAAAATGCTTATTTACAGCAAAACAACACGTTTGAGCTTTTAATCATAACGTTTTAACGCGTAAAACAACATAAAACGACAAGATTTTTATTATTCGTTTTTATTAATATTGCTTCTATTTTGAACAGTTCCAACGATCTAAAATGCTTGAAAATGCTTATTTTAGCAAAACAGCGCGTTTTAGGCTTTAATCTGCGTTTAACGCGTAAAACATACAAAACGGCAAAGATTTTTATTATTCGTTTTTATTATGTACTTCTATTTGAACAGATTCAACGATCTAAAATGGCGAAAATGCTTATTTTAGCAAAACAGCACGTTTGAGCTTTTAATCTGCGTTTTAACGCGTAAACAACATAAACGACAGAAATTTTTATTATTCGTTTTTATTAATATTGCGTATGTTGAACGATTTCAACGATCTAAAATGCTTGAAATGCTTATTTTAGCAAAACAGCACGTTTTGAGCTTTTATTCTGCGTTTTTAACGCGTAAAACAGCATAAAACGACAGAATTTTTTATTATTCGTTTTATTTTGTGCGTCTATTTGAAAGACGATTTCAACGATCACAAATGCTTGAAAATACTTATTTTAGCAAAACAGCACGTTTTGAGCTTTAATCTGCGTTTTTAACGTAAAACAGCGCAAAACGATGAATTTTTATTATTCGTTTTATTAATATTGCTTCTATTTGAACGATTTCAGCGATCTAAAATGCTTGAAAATGATTATTTTAGCAGCAAAACAGCACGTTTTGAGCTTTAATCTGCGTTTTAACGCGCAAAACAGCTCTAAAACGGCGAATTTTTTATTATTCGTTTTTTGAAGTAATATTGCTTTTATTTGAACGATTTCAACGATCTAAAATGCTTGAAAATGCTTATTTTTAACAAAACAGCACGTTTGAAGGCTTTAATCTGCGTTTTAACGCGTAAAACAGCATAAAACGACAGAAATTTTGTGTCGTTTTTATTAATATTGCATCTATTTGAACGTTTTTCAACGATCTAAAGTAGCGAAAATGCTTAACAGCAAAACAGCACGTTTTGAGCTTTAATCCTGCGTTTTAACGCGTAAAACAGCATAAAACGACAGATTTTTATTATTCGTTTTTATTAATATCGCTTCTATTTGAACGATTTCAACGATCTGAAATGCTTGAAAATGCTTATTTTAGCAAAACGGCGTTTGAGCTTTAATCTGCGTTTTAGCGTGAAACAACATAAAACGGCAATTTTACATTATTCGTTTTTATTAATATTGCATCTATTTAGACGATTTCAACGTCTAAAATGCTTGAAAATGCTTATTTTAGCAAAACAGCACGTTTTGAGCTTTAATCACCGTTACCAACGCGTAAAACAGCATAAAAACGACGGGTACCACATTATTCGTTTTTCTTAACATTGCTTCTATTTGAACGATTTCAACGATCTAAAATGCTTGAAAATGCTTATTTTGTAAAACAGCACGCTTTGGGCTTTATTCTGCGTTTTAACGCGTAAAACAGCATAAAAACGACGAAATTTTTATTATTCGTTTTTTATTAATATTGCGTCTATTTGAACGATTTTAACGATCTAAAATGCTTGAAAATGCTTATTTTAGCAAACAGCACGTTTTGAGCTTTAATCTGCGTTTAACGCGTAAAACAGCATAAAAATGACAGATTTTTATTATTAGTTTTTATTAATATTGAAACCTATTTAAACGATTTCAACGATCTAAAATGCTTGAAAATGTATTTTAGCAAAACAGCACGTTTGAGCACAATCACCGCGTTTAACGCGTAAAACGTATAAAACGACAGAAATTTTTATTGGCTACGTTTTTATTAATATTGCTTCTGTTGACCGATTTCAACGATCACAAAATGCTTGAAAATGCTTATTTTAGCAAAACAGCAATTTTTGATCTTTTAATCTGCGTTTTAACGCGTAAACAGCATAAAAACGACGAATTTTTTATTATTCGTTTTTTATTAATATTGCGTCTGTTTGAACGATTTCAGCGTCCGTGCTTGAAAATGCTTATTTTAGCAAAACAGCACGTTTTGAGCTTTTAGTCTGCGTTTTTAACGCGTAAAACAACATAAAACGACGAAATTTTATTATTCGTTTTGATTAATATTGCGTCTATTTGAACGATTTCAACGACCTAAAATGGCAGAAAATGCTTATTTTAGCAAAACAGCACGATTTTGAGCTTTAATCATAACGTTTTAACGCGTAAACAACATAAAACGACGAATTTTTTATTATTCGTTTTTTATTAATATTGCTTCTATTTGAACGGTTTCAACGATCGTCGCGTACTTATTTTTAGCAAAACAGCACGTTTGAGCTTTAATCTGCGTTTTAACGCGTAAAACAACATAAAACGACGAATTTTTATTATTCGTTTTTTATTAATATTGCGTATATTTGAACAATTTCAACGATCTAAAATGTGAAAATGCTTATTTTAGCAGCAAAACAGCACGTTTTGAGCTTTATTCGCGTTTTAGCGCGTAAGAGCAACATAAAACGACAGAAATTTTTGTTATTCGTTTTGGCTGTGCGTCTGTTTGGGCGATTTCCAGCGATCTAAAATGCTTAAAAATGCTTATTTTAGCAGCAAAACAGCACGTTTTGAGCTTTTAATCTGCGTTTTAACGCGTAAAACAGCATAAAACGACGAATTTTTATTATTCGTTTTTTATTAATACTGCTTCTATTTGAACGATTTCAGCGATCTAAAATGCTTGAAAATGCTTATTTTTTAGCAGTAGCGTTTTGAGCTTTAATCTGCGTTTTAACGCGTAAAACAGCATAAAACGACGAAATTTTTTATTATTCGTTTTTTTTGTTAATATTGCGTATATTTGAACGATTTCCAACGATCTAAAATGCTTGAAAAATGCTTATTTAGCAAAACAGCACGTTTACAGGCTTTATTCTGCGTTTTTAACGCGTAAAACAGCATAAAACGACGAAATTTTTATTCGTTTTTATTTTTTATTTGCGTCTATTTGGGCTGATTTCAACGATCTAAAATGCTTTGAAAATGCTTATTTTAGCAAAACAGCACATTTTGGCTTTAATCTGGTTTAACGCGTAAAACAGCATAAAAACGACGAATTTTTTTATTATTCTTTTTTTATTAATGTGCGTATATTTGAACGATTTCAACGATCTAAAATGCTTAAAAAATGCTTTTTAGCAAAACAGCACGTTTTGAGCTTTAATCTGCGTTTTAACGCGTAAAACAGCATAAAACGACGAAATTTGTATTGTTGGTTTTATTAATATTCGTCTATTTAACGTTTTCCCAAGCAATCTAAAATGTTTTATTTTGAAAACAGCACGTTTTGAGCTTTAATCTGCTTTTTTAACGCGTAAAACAGCATAAAAAAAATTTTTTATTATTCTTTTTTATTAATTTTTTTTATTTGAACGATTTCAACGATCTAAAAATGCTTGAAAATGCTTATTTTAGCAAAAACAGCCTTTTTGAGCTTTTAATCTGCTTTTTTAACGCGTAAAACAGCAAAAAAACGACAAATTTTTTTTATTATTCGCTTTTTATTAATATCGCTTCTATTTGAACGATTTAAACGATCTAAAATGCTTGAAAATGCTTATTTTAGAAAAGGGGTTTTAAACTTTAATCTGCGTTTTAACGCGTAAAAAAGCAAAAAGGGCGAATTTTAATTATTTTTTTTTATTAATATTGCGTCTATTTGAACGATTTAAACGATCAAAATCCGAAAATGCTTATTTTAGCAAAACAGCACTTTTTTGAGTTTTTAATCTGCGTTTTCACGCGTAAACACCCAAAAAAACGACAATTTTTTGTTATTCTTTTTTCTTAACTTGCTTCTATTTAAAACCGTTTTCCCAGGTCAAAATCCCCTTGAAAATGCTTATTTTAGCAAAAAAACACTTTTTGAGCTTTAAACACGTTTTAACGCGTAAAAAAAGCAAAAAAACGACGAAATTTTTATTATTCTTTTTTATTAATTTTTGGTTATTTGATCGATTTCAACGATCTAAAATGCGAAAATGCTTATTTTAGCAAAACCCCGGTTTGAGTTTTTAATCTGCTTTTTTAACGCGTAAAAAAATAAAACGACAAATTTTTTTTATTATTCGTTTTTTTTTTTTTTAATTGCGTATTTTTGGGAACGTTTTTAAACGATCTAAAATGTTTTGAAAATGCTTTTTTTTTAACAAAACAGCACGTTTTGAGCTTTTGCTTTTTAACGCGTAAAACGGCATAAAACGAGGGAAATTTTATTATTCGTTTTTTTTTTTTTATTGCGTCTTTTGGAAACGATTTAAACGACCCTAAAATGCTTAAAAATGCTTTTTTTTGAAAACAGCACGTTTTGAGCTTTAATCTGGTTTTTAACGCCTAAAAAAAACAAAAACCGACAATTTTTTATTATTCGTTTTTTTTTTAAATTTCTTTTATTTGAACGTTTCAAGGGACCCAAAAATGCTTGAAAATGCTTTTTTTAAAAACAAAAAAACACTTTTTGAGCTTTAATCTACTTTTAACGGGGAAAAAACATAAAACGACAAAAATTTTTTTATTATTCTTTTTTATTAAAAATTCGTATATTTAAAAACGATTTAAACGATCCAAAATGTTAAGAAAATGTTTTTTAGCAAAAAAACACGTTTTGAGCTTTAATCTCCCTTTTTAAAGCGAAAAACAACAAAAAAACGGGGGGGAAATTTGATTATTCTTTTTTTATTAATATTCCCGTCTATTTGAACGATTTCAACGTCAAAAATGCTTAAAAAATGCTTTTTTTTAGAAACAGCACGTTTTGAGTTTTTAATCTGCTTTTTAAAACCTAAAACGGCCAAAAAAACGACGAATTTTTTATTGTTTTTTTTTAAATTTTTCTTTTATTTGAACGATTTCAACGATCTAAAATGCTTGAAAATGTTTTTTTTAAGCAAAACAGCACTTTTTTGAGCTTTTAATCTGCGTTTTAACGCGTAAAAAAAAAGCAAAAAAACGACAAATTTTTTTTATTTTTTGCATTTTTTAATATCGCTTCTATTTGAACGATTTAAACGATCTAAAATGCTTAAAAATGCTTATTTTAGCAAAACAGCACTTTTTGAGTTTTTTGTCCCCGGTTTTAAAAAACAGCATAAAACGACAAATTTTTTAATTATTTGTTTTTTTAAATTTGCGCCCCGAACGTTTAACGATCAAAAATGCTTGAAAAACATTTTAGCAAAAACAGCACGTTTTGAGCTTTTAATCTGCTTTTTCCGCGTAAAAAAACAAAAAAACGCCCGGAATTTTAATTTTCTTTTTTTTCTTAACATTGCTTCTATTTGAACGTTTTCCCAAGATCTAAAAGGGAAAATGCTTATTTTAGCAAAACAACACGTTTTAAAGGCTTTAACCCAGCGTTTTAACGCGTAAAAAAACATAAAACGACGAAATTTTTTATTTTTTTTTTTATTAATTTTCCCGTCTTTTGACCCCGATTTCAAACGTCTAAAACTTGAAAATGTTTTTTAAGAAAAACCCAGCCGGTTTGAGCTTTAAAATCTGCTTTTTAAACGCGAAAAAACAGCATAAAAACGACGAATTTTTTTTATTCGTTTTTTTTAATTTGCGTATATTTGAACGATTTCAACGACCCAAAAATGCTTGAAAATCTTATTTTAAAAAACCAGCACTTTTTGGGGGTTTTTATTCTGCGTTTTAACGCGTAAAAAAACATAAAAACGACGAAATTTTTTATTATTCTTTTTTTATTTTTTTTGCGTCTATTTGAACGTTTTCCCAGCGATCTAAAATGCGGAAAGGCTTTTTTTTAGCAAAACAGCACTTTTTGAGTTTTTAAATGGGTTTTAACGCCTAAAACAGCAAAAACCGACGAATTTTTATTATTCTTTTTTTATTAATATTCTTTTATTTGAACGATTTCAACGATCTAAAATGCTTGAAAATGCTTTTTTTTAAAAAAAACAGCACTTTTTGGGGTTTTTAATCCGTTTTAACGCGTAAAACCCCAAAAAGGGCAAAAATTTTTTTATTATTCTTTTTTTATTAATATTCGCGTCTATTTGAACGATTTAAACGTTTTAAAATGCTTGAAAATGATTATTTTAAAAACAGCACTTTTTGAGCTTTAATCTCCCTTTTAACGCGTAAAACGGCATAAAACGACAAAAATTTTTTTATTATTCTTTTTTTATTAATATTGCTTCTATTTGAACGTTTCAACGATCTAAAATGCTTGAAAATGTTTTATTTTAGCAAAAACAGCACGTTTTGAGTTTTTAATCTGCGTTTTAACGCGTAAAACAGCAAAAAAACGACAAAATTTTTATTTTCTTTTTTTATTAAATATTGCTCTTTTTTGGAACGATTTCAACGATCAAAAAATGCTTAAAAATGCTTATTTTAGCAAAACAGCACTTTTTTGAGTTTTAAATTCGCGTTTTAACGCGTAAAACAGCATAAAACGACGAAATTTTTATTATTCGTTTTATTTTTTTTGGGTCTAGAACAAATTTCAACGATTTTAAATGGAAAATGCTTATTTTAGCAAAACAGCACGTTTTGAGCTTTAATCTGCGTTTTAACCGAAAAACAGCATAAAAAAAAAAAAATTTTTTATTATTTTTTTTTTTATTAAAAATTGCTTCTATTTGAACGTTTCAACGATCTAAAATGCTTGAAAATGCTTTTTTTTAGAAAAACAGCACGGAGCTTTTAACGCTTTTTTAACGCGAAAACGCAAAAAAACGAGGGGAAATTTTTATTATTCTTTTTTTATTAATATTTATATTTGAACGATTTCAACGATCTAAAATGCTTGAAAATGCTTTTTTTCAAAACAGAATTTTTTGGGTTTTAAATCTGCTTTTTAACGCGTGGAAAAAAACGACAAAATTTTTTATTACCTTTAAATTTTTTTAAATTTGCGTCTATTTGAACGATTTCAACGATCTAAAATGCTTAAAAAATGTTTTATTTTAGCAAAACAGACTTTTGGGGAAATCTGCGTTTTAACGCGTAAAACGCATAAAAACGAATTTTTATTTTTCCCGTTTTTTTTTTTTAAATTTCCCTTTTTTGAAGGGTTTCAACGATCTAAAATGCTTAAAAAATGTTTTATTTTAGCAAAACACCCTTTTTGGGAGTTTTTAATCTCCCCAAAACGCGAAAAAACGCATAAAAACGACGTTTTTTTTATTATTCGTTTTTATTAATTTTGCTTCTATTTGAACGATTTAAACGACCCTTGTTTAAAAAAATTTTATTTTAGCAAAACAGCCGTTTTGAGTTTTTAATCGCGTTTTAACGCGTAAAACAGCAAAAAAACGACAAAATTTTTAATTTTTCGTTTTTATTAAAAATTCCCGTCTATTTGAACGATTTCAACGATCTAAAATGCTTGAAAATGCTTATTTTAGCAAAACAGCACGTTTTGAGTTTTTAATCTGCGTTTTCCCCCCGTAAAAAAACAAAAAAACGACAAATTTTTTTTTTTTTTTTTAAAATTTTTATTTGAACAACCAACGATCTAAAATGTTTGAAAATGCTTTTTTAGCAAAAAAACACGTTTTGAGTTTAATCCTTTTTAACCGAAAAACAACAAAAACGACGAAATTTTTTATTATTCTTTTTTTATTAATATTGCGTTATTTGGGTTCAACGATCAAAAAATGCTTGAAAATGTTTTTTAACAAAACAGCCGTTTGAGCTTTAATCTGCGTTTTAACGCGTAAAAAACTTTAAAAAACGACAAAAATTTTTTATTATTCGTTTTTTTATTAATATTGCGTTTTTTTGGAACGATTTCAACGATTTTAAAATGCTTGAAAATGCTTATTTTAGCAAAACAGCACGTTTTGAGTTTTAAATTCTGCTTTTTTAACGCGTAAAAAAACAAAAAAACGACAAAAATTTTTTATTATTCTTTTTTTATTTTTATTGCTTTTATTTGAACGATTTCAACGATCTAAAATGCTTAAAAAATGTTTTATTTTAGCAAAACAGCACGTTTTGAGTTTTAATCTGCTTTTTAAGGGAAAAACAGCAAAAAACCCGACAAATTTTTTTAAATTTTCGTTTTTATTAATTTTGCTTTTATTTGAACGATTTAACGATCTAAAATGCTTGAAAATGTTTTTTTTAACAAAACAGCACGTTTTGAGTTTTAAATTTCCGGTTTTAACGCGTAAAAAAATAAAAACGACAAAATTTTTAATTATTCTTTTTTTATTAATATTGCGTCTATTTGAACGATTTAAACGTTTTAAAAATGCTTGAAAATGTTATTTTAGAAAACACCCTTTTTTGAGTTTTAATCTGCGTTTTCCGTAAAAAACAAAAAAACGACAAATTTTTTTTATTCGTTTTTTTAAATTCTTCTATTTGAACGATTTAACGATCAAAAAATGCTTGAAAATGCATTTTAGCAAAAAAACACGTTTTGAGCTTTAATAAACTTTTTAACGCGTAAAAAAAGCATAAAAACGACAAAATTTTTTATTATTCTTTTTTTATTAATATTGCGTTATTTAAACGATTTCAACGATCTAAAATGCAAAAAATGCTTTTTTGGAAAAAAGGTTTTTTTGAGTTTTAATCTGCTTTTTTAACGCGTAAAAAAACATAAAAAACGAGGGGAAATTTTTATTATTTTTTTTTATTAATATTGCGTTATTTGAACGTTTCAACGTTAAAAGGGCGAAAATGTTTTTTTTGGGGAAAAACAGCATTTTTTGGGGTTTTTAATTCTGCGTTTTAACGCGAAAAAACAGCAAAAAAAACGACAAAAATTTTTATTTTTCCCTTTTTTATTTTTATTGCGTCTTTTTTGAAGGGATTTCAACGATCTAAAATGCTTAAAAATGTTTATTTTAGCAAAACAGCACTTTTTGAGCTTTAACCCTGCGTTTTAACGCGAAAAACAGAAAAAAACCCAACGAATTTTTTTATTTTTCTTTTTTTTTAATATTGCTTTTATTTGAACGATTTCAACGATCTAAAATGCTTGAAAATGCTTTTTTTAAACAAAACACCCGGTTTGGTTTTAAATTCTGCGTTTTAACGCGTAAAAAAACATAAAAACGACGAAATTTTTATTATTCTTTTTTATTAATATTTTAATTCTTTTTGAACGATTTCAACGATTTAAAATGCTTGAAAATTTTTTTTTAGAAAAACAGCACGTTTTGAGCTTTAATCCCGTTTTAACAAAAACGGCAAAAAGGGGCTTTTTGTTATTCGTTTTTTTTAAATTTTCCGTCTTTTGAAGGGTTTCAACGATCAAAAAATGGGAAAATGCTTATTTTAGCAAAACACCCTTTTTTGAGTTTTAATCGCGTTTTAACGCGTAAAAAAACATAAAAACGACAAAATTTTTATTATTCTTTTTTAAAATATTTTCTATTTGAACGATTTCAACGATCTAAAATGCTTAAAATGTTTTATTTTAGCAAAACAGCAGTTTGTTTTTTAAATTCTTTTTTAACGCGTAAAACAGCAAAAAAACGAGGGAAATTTTTTTTTATTATTCTTTTTTATTAATATTGCTTCTATTTGAACGATTTAAACGATCTAAAATGTTTTGAAAATGCTTATTTTAGCAAAACAGCACGTTTTGAGTTTTAATCTGCGTTTTAACGCGTAAAACAGAAAAAAACGACGGAATTTTTATTTTTCCCTTTTTTTTAAATTCGTCTTTTGAACGTTTAAACGATCAAAAAATGCTTGAAAATGCTTATTTTGGCAAAACAGCCGTTTTGGCTTTTTTTCTGCGTTTTAACGCGAAAAACAAAAAAACAACAAAATTTTTATTATTCGTTTTTTAAATTTCTTCTATTTGAACGATTTAAAGGAAAAAATGCTTGAAAATGTTATTTTAGCAAAACAGCACTTTTTGAGCTTTATTCTGCGTTTTAACGGAAAACAGCAAAAAACCGGACGAAATTTTTATTATTCTTTTTTTATTAATTTTGGGCTTTATTTGAAGGGTTCCCCAACGATCAAAAAATGCTTGAAAATGCTTTTTTTTAGCAAAACACCCTTTTTGAGTTTTTAACCCTGCGTTTTAACGGGGTAAAACAAAAGCATAAAAACGACAAAATTTTTTTATTATTCGTTTTTTTTAAATTTGCGTCATTTAAACGATTTCAACGATCTAAAATGCTTAAAAAATGCTTTTTTTAGAAAAAACAGCACGTTTTAAAAGTTTTTAATCTGCGTTTTTAACGCGTAAAACAGCATAAAAACGACGAATTTTTATTATTCGTTTTTTTTAAATATTGCTTCTATTTGAACGATTTCAACAAATCAAAATGCTTAAAATGCTTTTTTTTAGCAAAACAGCACGTTTTGAGTTTTTATTCTGCTTTTTAACGCGTAAAACGGCATAAAAACGACAAAATTTTTTTTATTATTCTTTTTTTTATTAATATTGCTTCTATTTGAACGATTTCAAGATCAAAAAATGTTAAAAAATGCTTATTTTAGCAAAAAAACAGTTTTTTGAGTTTTAATCTGCGTTTTAACGCGTAAAACGGGTAAAAACGACAAAAAATTTTTATTATTCGTTTTTTTTAAATATTCCCGTCAAATTTGAA